>NC_057808.1:216219964-216225494 GCF_018294505.1 Triticum aestivum
TCCTGGCCGCGCCTGCCCGCGCCGAAGTGCACGCGTGCTCGTGCGCCCAGCGCCTGCTGCTGCGTGGGGCCGCGGCCTCCTTCCCCGCGTCGCGCCTGGACTGTGCGCCCTTCCCCTTCTGCTACCTCGCTCCTGCCTGCACCCGCATCCGCGCTCGGCCACTGCCCGACCTCGCCTGAGCCTCGCCGTGCCCTGCCTGCCGTCGACCGTTGCTTCCCACGCCCTCCGGCGCCGCCCCAGTGCTCGCCTCTGCCTCCCGCCGGAGCTCCACGCCGGCCGCCGCCCTACTCATCCCCTGTTGCCCCGCCGTAGCCTCGCCGTGGCCTCGCCCGCGTTTTTCCCCTCACCGTGGCCCCGACTGGCTGCGTCCAGTTTGGGCGCCCGCACCCGCACGTCCCGGAGCCCACCCGCGCCCGTGTGCCCGATAAGGCCCCCAGGGCCTATGACACGGGGCCCCGCCCAGAACGTTTTTTTAATAAATAAGTAAATAAAAATAAAATTAATTAATTA
Organism: Triticum aestivum; assembly: GCF_018294505.1. Taxonomy (NCBI): domain Eukaryota; kingdom Viridiplantae; phylum Streptophyta; class Magnoliopsida; order Poales; family Poaceae; genus Triticum; species Triticum aestivum. The sequence continues at coordinate 216,220,475 of NC_057808.1, forward strand.
AAATTATTAATTAATTAATTAATGAATTAATTAAGTTAATTAATCATGTTTAATTAATTAGTTAGTTTAATTAAGCAGGAACTAATTTAACCTAAACCATAATTAACCTAACAGTGTATGACACGTGGGTCCCACTTGGCCCACACGTCAGTTTGACCAGTCAACACCTCTGTTGACTGCTGATGTCATGCTGACGTCATGATGATGTCAGCATGCACTGTTCTCGATAATGTTGAATTAAATTAATTAAACAAATTCTAAAAATGATTTAAAACTTTAGTAAATCATATAAAATAATCCGTAACTCGGATGAAAATAATTTCTACATCAAAGTTGCTCAGAACGACGAGACAAATCCGGATACGCAGCCCGTTCGTCCGCCACACATCCCTAACATATCGAACTCGCAACTTTCCCCCTCCGTTTCATCTGTCCGAAAATGCGAAACATAGAGAATACTTTACCAGATGTTCCCCCCCTTCGCCGGTACCACCTACTACCGCGTTAGGGCACACCTAGCACCGTTCATTGTCATGTCACGCACCGTCATGCTTATGTTTGCATTGTATTTACTGTTTCTTCCCCCTCTTCTCTCCGGTAGACTACGAGACCGACGCTGCTGCTGCCCAGTTCAACTACGGAGTTGACGACCCCTCCTTCTTGCCAGAGCAACCAGGCAAGCCCCCCCTTGATCACCAGATATCGCCTATTCTTCTCTATACTGCTTGCATTAGAGTAGTATAGCATGTTACTGCTTTCCGTTAATCCTATCCTGATGCATAGCCTATCCTTGCTACTACTGTTGTTACCTTTACCTACAATCCTACATGCTTAGTATAGGATGCTAGTTTTCCATCAGTGGCCCCACATTCTTGTCCGTATGTTGTGCTATACTATCGGGCCGTGATCACTTGGGCGGTGATCACGGGTATATACTTATATACTCTATACATGACACCTGTGGTGACTAAAGTCAGGTCGGCTCGTAGGAGTACTGGCTAGTGGATCTTGTGGCAGAGCGACAGGGCAGGTTGAGACCACCTAGGCGAGAGGTGGGCCTGGCCCTGGACGGCGTCCGCGGTTACTTCAAAATAACACGCTTAACGAGTCCTTGGTATTTGATCTGAGTCTGGCCATTTGGTCTATACGCACAAACCAACTACGCGGGAACAGTTATGGGCACTCGACGTCGTGGTATCAGCCGAAGCCTTCGTGACGTCAGCGACTGAGCGGCGCACGCCGGATTGGACTGGAACGCCACTAGGCTAGGTCTGCTTCCGGCCGCGTACGCAACGTGCAGGTGTGCAATGGGCGATGGGCCCAGACCCCTGCGCGCATAGGATTTAGACCGGCGTGCTGACCTCTCTGTTGTGCCTAGGTGGGGCTGCGATGTGTTGATCTTCCGCGGCCGGGCTTGACCCAGAAAAGTGTGTCCGGCCAAATGGGATCGAGCCTGTTGGGTTATGTGGTGCACCCCTGCAGGGAAGTTTATCTATTCGAATAGCCGTGTCCCTCAGTAAAAGGACCACCCGGAGTTGTACCTTGACCTTATGACAACTAGAATCGGATATTTAATAAAACACACCCTTCCAAGTGCCAGATACAACCCGGTGATTGCTCTCTAACAGGGCGACGAGGAGGGGATCGCCGGGTAGGATTATGCTATGCGATGCTACTTGGAGGAATTCAATCTACTCTCTTCTATATGCTGCAAGATAGAGGCTGCCAGAAGCGTAGTCTTCGACAGGACTAGCTACCCCCCCTTATTCTGGCATTCTGCAGTTCAGTCCACTGATATGGTCCTTTACACATATACCCATGCATATGTAGTGTAGCTCCTTACTTGCGAGTACTTTGGATGAGTTCTCACGGTTGCTTTTCTCCCTCTTTTCCCCCTTTCCTTCCTACCTGGTTGTCGCAACCAGATTCTGGAGTCCAGGAGCCAGACGCCACCGTCGACGACGACTCCTACGACACTGGAGGTGCCTACTACTACGTGCAGCCCGCTGACGACGACCAGGAGTAGTTAGGAGGATCCCAGGCAGGAGACATGCGCCTCATTCGATCTGTATCCCAGTTTGTGCTAGCCTTCTTAAGGCAAACTTGTTTAACTTATGTCTGTACTCAGATATTGTTGCTTCCACTGACTCGTCTATGATCGAGCACTTGTATTCGAGCCCTCGAGGCCCCTGGCTTGTATTATGATGCTTGTATGACTTATTTATGTTGTAGAGTTGTGTTGTGATATCTTCCCGTGAGTCCCTGATCTTGATCGTACACGTTTGCGTGCATGATTAGTGTACGATTGAATCGGGGGCGTCACAAGTTGGTATTAGAGCCGACTGCCTGTAGGAATCCCCCTTTCTACACTCCTTGGCCGAAGTTGAGTCTAGACATTACAAAACTTTTACTAACATGGCTGTGTGTCTTACGGGCCCACGTCACCATTGGGTGGTACTAGGATCTTTTACTCCTCGACCTTTACTCTCGGACTCTGAACTCTCTTCTACTCGGGTTAAACGAATTTACTAACTCTAACACTAGGATCCCGTGACCGCATTCACCCCAAAGTTGGATAAGCCATAGTTATTTCTTAGAATAGTATTTTGAACAATTCACACACTGTCATTTGACTCCTTTGAAACATCTTTGCTTTCAGATGGAACCGACGAGGCAGGTCGTGCGCCACACGACGGCCATTGGTGCCTCGGGATCACCTGCTGTGCTAGCTGAGATGATGACCTATCTGGGTTATCGCTGGCACCCTGAGTACACCGTCTACGAGGAGTACCAGGACTTTAACCAGGAGCAGTACCGTGCCATCGTCCACCTCTACTCGCGGGAGTATGACTCCACTACTGTGCTGCACACCGCTCATGGTGTTGGAGTGACCATCGATATGGCTGTCCATGATGCCGCTTATGCTGCTCTGACACGTCTTCGTGGAGAGTATCGGGAGTTGGAAACCTCCCCTTTCAGGCACATTGCTATCGCATCTGATGTTGGTGCGAAGGGATACTATACTGCTGCCTACTCCACTGTCACCCGAGAGCCCTTCTACCATCAGAACCTGGTTCTGCATGCTGATGGGCTGGATCGAGCTAACCGAGCTCTTCGCCACGAGTTGTACACCACCCGTCAGTACCTTTACCGTGCTCTGACGCTGTTGCACCCCTTTGTCCAATCTAGAGAGCTGCCCCGTTCTGCGATCTACCCAGCCAGGACTGTGATGCCCCAGGGTGTCGGCTGGCCAGATGTGGGAGGCTACTCTCCCGCACTTGGTCCTCTTCTGCCACCTGAGCGTCAGGTTCTGCACCAGAGTATTCGCAGACCCCAGGTTGCTGACGTGGAGTTCCCGATGCGATACTACCAGCTTTCAGGCTACACCTACCTCCACAGTACCTCTTGGGACTGATGTAGGCTTGCTTGTTAGTGTTAGATGCATTCCCCGCGAGCCTGTGTGCCGCCTATGGTGTTTTAGTCTATGTACTGAACTCTATGCATGACCCCTTTTGTAAGTTATGCCGACTACTATGTAGTAGCTATCGTGCTCCTTTCATTATGCATGTTTCATCATGAATGATTCTTGTCTTTGCAAATTTCTCAATGCTGAACTACCCCTGTTAAATATTAGCAGGATGGTTAGACCAGGTGGTCGTGGTAGTGGTGGCAGTGCCCCACCACCACCTGAGTACATGGCTGGTATGATCCAACAGTTCGAACTGAACCGCCAATTCATGGAAAATATGATGGCTCAGTTTCCTCGCCCCAATATGGACCAGCAGCCAACCCCGGTAACTCTGCAGGATTTCATGCGCCTCAACCCAACTGTGTACCGCAGCTCAACTCAGCCTCTGGATGCTGATGACTGGCTCCGTGACATCACCTATGAGATGGAGTCTGCCGATGTAGCCCCTACCAGCTATGTCACCTTTGCTTCCTTCTTCCTGAAGGGACCCGCAGCTCAATGGTGGGACAGCCACAGGCGTACTCTGCCAGCTGGAACAATCATCACCTAGCCAGACTTCCAAGCTGCTTTTCATGCCCGCTTCATTCCTCAGGGAGTCATGGACCGGAAGAAGCGTGAGTTCCGCAACCTCACCCAAGGCAACAAAACTGTTGAAGCTTATCAGCGGGAGTTTCTGGACTTGTCTCGCTATGTTGAAGAGGACATTGCAACTGATGCACGCAGACAGGAGAAGTTCCGTGATGGCCTTCAAGCGACCCTACAAGATGCACGCAGACAGGAGCTACACTACATAGAGCTGTCGAATTCATCATCGACTTGAAACCAGGCACCACTCCTATAGCCAAGCGACCCTACAAGATGCCGCCGCATGAACTCCTTGAGCTTAAGGAGGAAATCGACAAATCTCTTCGCAAAGGATTCATTCGCCCAAGTTGCTCTCCTTGGGGAGCACCTTCTCTCTTTGTCAAGAAGAAGGGACAAACCGATTAGTTCAAGACTACTGTCCTATAAACCAAGCTACCATTCAGAATAAATACCCTCTTCCTCGGATCAATGATCTATATGATCAACTGGCGGGTTCATCAGTGTTCTCTAAGCTCGACTTGAGGTTGGGTTACCACTAGATCCGTGTTCGCGAAGAGGATATCCTAAAGACCGCCTTCGTAACTCGATATGGTTCATACGAGTACACCGTCATGTCTTTCGGTTTAACCAATGCTCCAGCCACCTTCTCTCATCTGATTAACTATATATTCATGGATTACCTCGACAAGTTCATCGTGGTTTATCTGGATGATATCCTGGTATTTTCCAAGAACGAAGAGGAACATGCTGAACATCTTCGGCTTGTGCTGGAAAAGCTACGAGAGCATCAACTATATGCCAAGTTCTCCAAATGTGAATTCTGGCTACCCGAAGTAACCTATCTTGGGCATGTCATCTCTAAGGATGGTATTGCCGTCAACCATGAACGAGTCCAGGCTATCCTTGATTGGACTCCTCCCAAGAACGTTAAGCAAGTCAGAAGTTTTCTCGGTCTCGCCAGCTATT
>NC_057808.1:216225962-216227991 GCF_018294505.1 Triticum aestivum
TGTTGTTTCCCAGGGTTCCCTCAATACCCTGGCTGTCGAACCAGATCTCTTGGACTCCATCAAGAGAATACAGGGATATGACTCTGAAGCCCACAAGATTAAGCGCTACCTCGCAGAAGGAAAGCCCTCATTCTTCACTATTGCTGAAGATGGCACTTTGTACTTCAAGGGCCGCCTAGTGGTGCCATGTGCAGAGAAAAAGCTGGATATGACTCAGGAAGTTATGAAAGAAGCTCATGATACGCCTCTATGTATCCATCCTGGTAGTACAAAGATGTACCAAGACATCCGTCAGAGATTCTGGTGGTCTAATATGAAGCAAGACATTGCTCGTTATGTTGCTGAGTGTGACGTTTGCCGTCGTATCAAAGCAAAACATGAAAGGCCTGCTGGAACTCTGCAACCTATCTCTATTCCTGAATGGAAATGGGACCATGTTGAGATGGACTTCGTCACTGGATTTCCCAAATCACAGAAAGGTAATGATGCTATTCTTGTCGTCATTCACCGGCTTTCCAAAGTTGCACATTTTCTGGCGGTCAAAGAAACGATCACTGCTAGTCAGCTGGCAACGCTCTATATGTCCAGGATTGTTTCACTCCACGGTATCCCATTGGTTATCAGCTCAGACCGTGGCAGCTTATTCACTTCAAGATTCTGGGCAAGTTTCCAAGAAGCTATGGGAACTCATCTGTCTTTCAGCACTGCCTTTCATCCTCAGTCGCAAGGGCAAGTTGAACGCGTCAACCAAGTTCTCGAAGACATGCTTCGAGCTTGTGTCATTTCCTTCGGCAAGAAATGGGAGGAATCTCTCCTGTATGCTGAGTTCTCTTATAATAATAGCTATCAAGCTAGTCTGAAGATGGCCCCCTTCGAAGTGTTATATGGACGAAAGTGTCGAACCCCTCTGAACTGGTCAGAAACTGGGGAACGTCCACTCTTTGGTACGGATATTATCCAACATGCCGAAGAATAAGTCCGCATTATTCGTGAGAATCTCAAGACTGCTCAGTCGCGTCAGAAGAGTCAGTATGACCGTCATAATAAAGACATGGTCTATCAACCTGGCGAAAAGGCTTATCTTCGAGTTACACCAATGAAGGGTGCTCACCGCTTCGGGATCAAGGGCAAACTAGCTCCTCGCTATATTGGCCCATTCACTATTCTCGAAAGGCGTGGAAAAGTGGCATACCAACTGGAGCTTCCGCCGAACCTTTCTCAGGTTCACGATGTGTTCCACGTGGTGCAGCTCCGCCGTTGCTTCAAGGACCCAATCTGAGCAGTGGATCATGAAGTGCTCGAATTGCAGCAGGACCTCTCCTATAAAGAGCATCCGGTCCGCATTCTCGACCAAGCTGAACGCCGCACACGTCAGAAGGCGATCAAGTTCCTCAAAGTCCAGTGGTCGCACCATTCTGAAGATGAGGCCACTTGGGAACGCGAGGATCGCCTGCGTGATGAATACCCCGCACTGTTTCCTTCTACCTCCTAAATCTCGGGACGAGATTTCTTGTAGTGGAGGAGTTTTGTAACGCCCGGATAATCAAGCTATAGTAATCCCACGCTAATGGTGCCACGTCACCACGGTTACTGTTGCTAATCTATCGTTAGATCAAAACCGGTCCAAAATTCAAATTCAAAGTTTGGTAAATAATAAAAGTTTTCAAACATTAAAATAAAAATGTTTGGTTTGCACTAAATATTGCATGTGTAAATATGGTGTGATAAACACTTTTTTATAAAATGCCTAAATAATTTAAATTGAAATAAAACAGAAAAGAAAATAAATAAAAGAAAGAAAATACAAAAGAGAAAACAAACAAAAGAAGAGAGAGGAAAGAAAACCCACCCGGGCTCCGGCCCAGCAGACCATTGGGCCAAACCATCTGGCCGGCCCACCCCGCACCCCATAACCTCCCCCACTCCCCCCACTCACCCACCGACACCCGACACTCCCCCCGCAAAATATCCCCTCTCTTCCCCCGATTGGATCGGGATCGAGGAGGGGGAACCGGTCGTCGCCGTCGCC
>NC_057808.1:216229333-216230351 GCF_018294505.1 Triticum aestivum
CTGCGCCCGCTCGTCGCCCCACCGCAGCTCGCGCTGGCTCGCCCACCCGCGGCCCCCTGCTCCTGGCCGCGCCTGCCCGTGCCGAAGCGCACGCGTGCTCGTGCGCCCAGCGCCTGCTGCTGCCCTGGGGCCGCAGCCTCCTTCCCCGTGTCGTGCCTGGACTGTGCGCCCTTCCCCTCCTGCTACCTCGCTCCTGCCTGCGCCCGCATCCGCGCTCGGCCACTGCCCGATCTCGCCTGAGCCTCGCCGTGCCCTGCCTGCCGTCGACTGTTGCTTCCCGCGCCCTCCGGCGCCGCCCCAGTGCTCGCCTCTGCCTCCCGCCGGAGCTCCACGCCGGCCTCCGCCCTACTCATCCCCTGTTGCCCCGTTGTAGCCTCACTATGGCCTCGCCGCTGCCACGCCGGTGCCGCGCCTGCGTTTTTCCCCTCGCCGTGGCCCCGACTGGCTGCGTCCAGTTCGGGCGCCCGCACCCGCACGTCCCGGTGCCCACCCGCGCCCGTGTGCCCGATAAGGCCCCGAGGGCCTATGACAGGTGTTGGGAATCGTAGCATAATTTAAAATTTTCCTACGCTCACCAAGATGCATCTATGGAGTCTACTAGCAACGAGGGGAAAGGAGTGGATCTACATACCCTTGTAGATCGCGAGCGGAAGCGTTCCAATGAACGTGGATGACGGAGTCGTACTCGCCGTGATCCAAATCACCGATGACCGAGTGCCGAACGGACGGCACCTCCGCGTTCAACACACGTACGGTGCAGCGACGTCTCCTCCTTTCTTGATCCAGCAAGGGGGGAGGAGAGGTTGATGGAGATCCAACAGCACGACGGCGTGGTGGTGGATGTAGCGGCTCTCCGGCAAGGCTTCGCCGAGCTTCTGCGCGCGAGAGAGAGGTGTTGCAGGGGAGGAGGGAGGCGCCAAAGGCTGTAGTGTGCTGCCCTCCCTCCCCCCCTTTATATAGGCCCCCAAGGGGGGGTGCGCAGCCCTTGGAGATGGGATCTCCAAGGGGGGGCGGCGGC
>NC_057808.1:216230885-216232777 GCF_018294505.1 Triticum aestivum
CCGTCGATTCGTCGAGAACTTCTCCAAGATCGCCAGGGCTCTGACTAACCTGTTGCATAAGGGTGTCAAGTTCCAATGGACAGACAAATGTCAGGAAAGTTTCCAGGCACTCAAAGACAAGTTGACTCCTACCCCAGTTCTAGCTCCAGCTGATACTAAGAAGGACTTCGTCATTTACTGTGACGCTTCCCGTCAAGGATTAGGCCGTGTCCTAATGCAAGACCGCAAAGTGATTGCTTATGCCTCTCGGCAATTGCGCCCTCATGAAGAGAACTACCCAGTTCACGACCTCGAACTTGCTGCTGTCGTTCATGCGCTGAAGCAGTGGCGACATTACCTTCTCGGTAATCGTTGCGAGATCTTCACTGACCACCAAAGTCTGAAGTATCTGTTTACTCAGCCAGACCTGAACCTCCGTCAGCAGAGATGGATGGAGATTGTTGCAGACTTTGACTTGGGTATTTCCTATACGCCAGGCAAGGCTAATGTAATGGCTGATGCCTTGAGCCGCAAGTCTAACTGCAACCACCTCCAGGTTCACAAAGTTCAGCCCTCGCTTGTTGAAGAATTCAGAAAGCTGAACCTCCATATTGTTCCTCCGGGTGCACTCGCTCCCCCTCCTAAGGAGTTTCGCAAGATGAACCTCCATGTTGTTTCCCAGGGTTCCCTCAATACCCTGGCTGTCGAACCAGATCTCTTGGACTCCATCAAGAGAATACAGGGATATGACTCTGAAGCCCACAAGATTAAGCGCTACCTCGCAGAAGGAAAGCCCTCATTCTTCACTATTGCTGAAGATGGCACTTTGTACTTCAAGGGCCGCCTAGTGGTGCCATGTGCAGAGAAAAAGCTGGATATGACTCAGGAAGTTATGAAAGAAGCTCATGATACGCCTCTATGTATCCATCCTGGTAGTACAAAGATGTACCAAGACATCCGTCAGAGATTCTGGTGGTCTAATATGAAGCAAGACATTGCTCGTTATGTTGCTGAGTGTGACGTTTGCCGTCGTATCAAAGCAAAACATGAAAGGCCTGCTGGAACTCTGCAACCTATCTCTATTCCTGAATGGAAATGGGACCATGTTGAGATGGACTTCGTCACTGGATTTCCCAAATCACAGAAAGGTAATGATGCTATTCTTGTCGTCATTCACCGGCTTTCCAAAGTTGCACATTTTCTGGCGGTCAAAGAAACGATCACTGCTAGTCAGCTGGCAACGCTCTATATGTCCAGGATTGTTTCACTCCACGGTATCCCATTGGTTATCAGCTCAGACCGTGGCAGCTTATTCACTTCAAGATTCTGGGCAAGTTTCCAAGAAGCTATGGGAACTCATCTGTCTTTCAGCACTGCCTTTCATCCTCAGTCGCAAGGGCAAGTTGAACGCGTCAACCAAGTTCTCGAAGACATGCTTCGAGCTTGTGTCATTTCCTTCGGCAAGAAATGGGAGGAATCTCTCCTGTATGCTGAGTTCTCTTATAATAATAGCTATCAAGCTAGTCTGAAGATGGCCCCCTTCGAAGTGTTATATGGACGAAAGTGTCGAACCCCTCTGAACTGGTCAGAAACTGGGGAACGTCCACTCTTTGGTACGGATATTATCCAACATGCCGAAGAATAAGTCCGCATTATTCGTGAGAATCTCAAGACTGCTCAGTCGCGTCAGAAGAGTCAGTATGACCGTCATAATAAAGACATGGTCTATCAACCTGGCGAAAAGGCTTATCTTCGAGTTACACCAATGAAGGGTGCTCACCGCTTCGGGATCAAGGGCAAACTAGCTCCTCGCTATATTGGCCCATTCACTATTCTCGAAAGGCGTGGAAAAGTGGCATACCAACTGGAGCTTCCGCCGAACCTTTCTCAGGTTCACGATGTGTTCCACGTGG
>NC_057808.1:216232787-216233571 GCF_018294505.1 Triticum aestivum
GCAGCTCCGCCGTTGCTTCAAGGACCCAATCTGAGCAGTGGATCATGAAGTGCTCGAATTGCAGCAGGACCTCTCCTATAAAGAGCATCCGGTCCGCATTCTCGACCAAGCTGAACGCCGCACACGTCAGAAGGCGATCAAGTTCCTCAAAGTCCAGTGGTCGCACCATTCTGAAGATGAGGCCACTTGGGAACGCGAGGATCGCCTGCGTGATGAATACCCCGCACTGTTTCCTTCTACCTCCTAAATCTCGGGACGAGATTTCTTGTAGTGGAGGAGTTTTGTAACGCCCGGATAATCAAGCTATAGTAATCCCACGCTAATGGTGCCACGTCACCACGGTTACTGTTGCTAATCTATCGTTAGATCAAAACCGGTCCAAAATTCAAATTCAAAGTTTGGTAAATAATAAAAGTTTTCAAACATTAAAATAAAAATGTTTGGTTTGCACTAAATATTGCATGTGTAAATATGGTGTGATAAACACTTTTTTATAAAATGCCTAAATAATTTAAATTGAAATAAAACAGAAAAGAAAATAAATAAAAGAAAGAAAATACAAAAGAGAAAACAAACAAAAGAAGAGAGAGGAAAGAAAACCCACCCGGGCTCCGGCCCAGCAGACCATTGGGCCAAACCATCTGGCCGGCCCACCCCGCACCCCATAACCTCCCCCACTCCCCCCACTCACCCACCGACACCCGACACTCCCCCCGCAAAATATCCCCTCTCTTCCCCCGATTGGATCGGGATCGAGGAGGGGGAACCGGTCGTCGCCGTCGCC
>NC_057808.1:216236135-216245038 GCF_018294505.1 Triticum aestivum
TCGGTAAGAGACATCATAGATCGCACCATATCCAATAGAGTGCGATTACGACGTTCGGACACACCATTTCTCTGAGGTGTTCCAGGCGGCGTGAGTTGTGAAACTATTCCACATTTCCTTAAGTGTGTACCAAATTCGTGACTTAAATATTCTCCACCACGATCTGATCGTAAGAATTTTATTTTCCTGTCACGTTGATTCTCGACTTCACTCTGAAATTCCTTGAACTTTTCAAAGGTTTCAGACTTGTGTTTCATTAGGTAGACATACCCATATCTACTTAAATCATCAGTGAGAGTGAGAACATAACGATATCCTCCGCGAGCCTCAACGCTCATTGGACCGCACACATCGGTATGTATGATTTCCAATAAGTTGGTCGCTCGCTCCATTGTTCCGGAGAACGGAGTCTTGGTCATTTTACCCATGAGGCATGGTTCGCACGTGTCAAATGATTCGTAATCAAGAGACTCCAAAAGTCCATCTGCATGGAGCTTCTTCATGCGCTTGACACCAATGTGACCAAGGCGGCAGTGCCACAAGTATGTGGGACTATTGTTATCAACTTTACATCTTTTGGTATTCACACTATGAACATGTGTAGCATCACGTTCGAGATTCATCAAGAATAAACCATTGACCAGCGGGGCATGACCATAAAACATATCTCTCAAATAAATAGAACAACCATTATTCTCAGATTTAAATGAGTAGCCAGCTCGAATTAAACGAGATCCAGATACAATGTTCATGCTCAAAGCTGGCACTAAATAACAATTATTGAGGTTTATAACTAATCCCGTGGGTAGATGCAGAGGTAGCGTGCCGAAGGCGATCACATCGACCTTGGAACCATTCCCGACGCGCATCGTCACCTCGTCTTTTGCCAGTCTCCGTTTATTCCGTAGTTCCTGATTTGAGTTACAAATATGAGCAACCGCACCGGTATCAAATACCCAGGAGCTACTGCGAGTACTGGTAAGGTACACATCAATTACTTGTATATCACATATACCTTGGGTGTTGCCGGCCTTCTTCTTGTCCGCTAAATATTTGGGGCAGTTCCGCTTCCAGTGACCACTTCCCTTGCAATAAAAGCACTCAGTCTCGGGCTTGGGTCCATTCTTTGACTTCTTCCCGGTAACTGGCTTACCGGGCGCGGCAACTCCCTTGCCGTCCTTCTTGAAGTTCTTCTTACCCTTGCCCTTCTTGAACTTAGTGGTTTTATTCACCATCAACACTTGATGTTCTTTTCTGATCTCTACCTCAGCTGATTTCAGCATTGAATACACCTCGGGAATGGTCTTTTCCATCCCCTGCATATTGTAGTTCATCACAAAGCTCTTGTAGCTTGGTGGAAGCGACTGGAGGATTCTGTCAATGACCGCGTCATCTGGGAGATTAACTCCCAGCTGAGACAAGCGGTTGTGCAACCCAGACATTCTGAGTATGTGCTCACTAACAGAACTGTTCTCCTCCATTTTACAGCTGAAGAACTTGTCGGAGACATCATATCTCTCGACCCGGGCATGAGCTTGAAAAACCAGTTTCAGCTCCTCGAACATCTCATATGCTCCATGTTTCTCAAAACGCTTTTGGAGACCCGGTTCTAAGCTGTAAAGCATGCCGCACTGAACGAGGGAGTAATCATCAGCATGCTGCTGCCAAGCGTTCATAACGTCTTGGTTCTCAGGGATTGGTGCTTCACCTAGCGGTGCTTCTAAGACATAATCTTTCTTGGCAACTATGAGGATGAGCCTCAGGTTCCGGACCCAGTCTGTATAGTTGCTGCCATCATCTTTCAGCTTGGTTTTCTCTAGGAACGCGTTGAAATTGAGGACAACGTGGGCCATTTGATCTACAATACATAGTGTAAAGATTTTTTAGACTAAGTTCATGATAATTAAGTTCATATAATCAAATTATTTAATGAACTCCCACTCAGATAGACATCCCTCTAGTTATCTAAGTGAAACATGATCCGAACTCAACTAGGCCGTGTCCGATCATCACGTGAGACGGACTAGTCAAGATCGGTGAACATCTCCATGTTGATCGTATCTTCTATACGACTCATGCTCGACCTTTCGGTCCTCCGTGTTCCGAGGCCATGTCTGTACATGCTAGGCTCGTCAAGTCAACCTAAGTGTATTGCATGTGTTCCGAGGCCATGTCTGTACATGCTAGGCTCGTCAACACCCGTTGTATGCGAACGTAAGAATCTATCACACCCGATCATCACGTGGTGCTTCGAGACGACGAACCTTCGCAACGGTGCACAGTTAGGGTGAACACTTTCTTGAAATTATTATAAGGGATCATCCTACTTGCTACCGTCGTACTAAGCAAATAAGATGCAAAAACATGATAAACATCACATGCAATCAAATAGTGACATGATATGGCCAATATCATCATGCTCCTTTGATCTCCATCTTCGGGGCACCATGATCATTTTCGTCACCGGCATGACACCATGATCTCCATCATCATGATCTCCATCATTGTGTCTTCATGAAGTTGTCACGCCAACGATTACTTCTACTTCTATGGCTAACCGTTTAGCAACAAAGTAAAGTAAATTACATGGCGTTATTCAATGACACGCAGGTCATGCAAAATAATAAAGACAACTCCTATGGCTCCTGCCGGTTGTCATACTCATCGACATGCAAGTCGTGATTCCTATTACAAGAATATGATCAATCTCATACATCACATATATCATTCATCACATCTTCTGGCTATATCATATCACATATATGACTTGCTGCAAAAACAAGTTAGACGTCCTCTAATTGTTGTTGCAAGTTTTTACGTGGTTTGTAGGTTTCTAGCAAGAACGATTTCTTACCTACGTATGACCACAACGTGATTTGCCAATTTCTATTTACCCTTCATAAGGACCCTTTTCATCGAATCCGTTCCGACTAAAGTAGGAGAGACAGACACCCGCTAGCCACCTTATGCAACTAGTGCATGTCAGTCGGTGGAACCTGTCTCACGTAAGCGTACGTGTAAGGTCGGTCCGGGCCGCTTCATCCTACAATGCCGCCGAAACAAGAAACGACTAGTAGCGGCAAGAAGAATTGGCAACATCAACGCCCACAACTTCTTTGTGTTCTACTCGTGCATAGTAACTACGCATAGGCCTGGCTCATGATGCCACTGTTGGGAATCGTAGCATAATTTAAAATTTTCCTACGCTCACCAAGATGCATCTATGAAGTCTACTAGCAACGAGGGGAAAGGAGTGGATCTACATACCCTTGTAGATCGCGAGCGGAAGCGTTCCAATGAACGTGGATGACGGAGTCGTACTCGCCGTGATCCAAATCACCGATGACCGAGTGCCGAACGGACGGCACCTCCGCGTTCAACACACGTACGGTGCAGCGACGTCTCCTCCTTTCTTGATCCAGCAAGTGGGGAGGAGAGGTTGATGGAGATCCAACAGCACGACGGCGTGGTGGTGGATGTAGCGGCTCTCCGGCAGGGCTTCGCCGAGCTTCTGCGCGCGAGAGAGAGGTGTTGCAGGGGAGGAGGGAGGCGCCAAAGGCTGTAGTGTGCTGCCCTCCCTCCCCCCCCCTTTATATAGGCCCCCAAGGGGGGGTGCGCAGCCCTTGGAGATGGGATCTCCAAGGGGGGGCGGCGGCCAAGGGGGAAGGGGTTGCCTTGCCCCCCAAGGCAAGGGGAAACTCCCCCCCCCCTAGGGTTCCCAACCCTAGGCGCATGGGGGGGAGGCCCAAAGTGGCGCCCCAGCCCATTAGGGGCTGGTTCCCCTCCACTTTCAGCCCACGGGGCCCTCCGGGACAGGTGGCCCCACCCGGTGGACCCCCGGGACCCTTCCGGTGGTCCCGGTACAATACCGATAACCCCCGAAACTTTCCCGGTGGCCAAAACTGGACTTCCTATATATAATTCTTCACCTCCGGACCATTCCGGAACCTCTCGTGACGTCCGGGATCTCATCCGGGACTCCGAACAACTTTCGGGTTTCCGCATACATATATCTCTACAACCCTAGCGTCACCGGACCTTAAGTGTGTAGACCCTACGGGTTCGGGAGACATGCAGACATGACCGAGACGCCTCTCCGGTCAATAACCAACAGCGGGATCTGGATACCCATGTTGGCTCCCACATGTTCCACGATGATATCATCGGGTGAACCACGGTGTCGAGGATTCAATCAATCCGTATGCAATTCCCTTTGTCAATCGGTATGTTACTTGCCCGAGATTCGATCGTCGGTATCCCAATACCTTGTTCAATCTCGTTACTGGCAAGTCTCTTTACTCGTACCGCAATGCATGATCCCGTGACTAACGCCTTAGTCACACTGAGCTCATTATGATGATGCATTACCGAGTGGGCCCAGAGATACCTCTCCGTTTACACGGAGTGACAAATCCCAGTCTCGATCCGTGCCAACCCAACAGACACTTTCGGAGATACCCGTAATGCACCTTTATAGTCACCCAGTTACGTTGTGACGTTTGGCACACCCAAAGCACTCCTACGGTATCCGGGAGTTGCACGATCTCATGGTCTAAGGAAAAGATACTTGACATTGGAAAAGCTCTAGCAAACGAAACTACACGATCTTTTATGCTATGCTTAAGTTGGGTCTTGTCCATCACATCATTCTCCTAATGATGTGATCCCGTTATCAATGACATCCTATGTCCATAGTCAGGAAACCATGACTATCTGTTGATCAACGAGCTAGTCAACTAGAGGCTTACTAGGGACACGTTGTGGTCTATGTATTCACACATGTATTACGATTTCCGGACAATACAATTATAGCATGAATAATAGACTATTATCATGAACACAGAAATATAATAATAACCATTTATTATTGCCTCTAGGGCATATTTCCAACAACAGGGCAGGTTGAGACCACCTAGGCGAGAGGTGGGCCTGGCCCTGGACGGCGTCCGCGGTTACTTCAAAATAACATGCTTAACGAGTTCTTGGTATTTGATCTAAGTCTGGCCATTTGGTCTATACGCACTAACCAACTACGCGGGAACAGTTATGGGCACTCGACGTCGTGGTATCAGCCGAAGCCTTCGTGACGTCAGCGACTGAGCGGCACGCGCCGGATTGGACTGGAACGCCACTAGGCTAGGTCTGCTTCCGGCCGCGTACGCAACATGCAGGTGTGCAATGGGCGATGGGCCCAGACCCCTGCGCACATAGGATTTAGACCGGCGTGCTGACCTCTCTGTTGTGCCTAGGTGGGGCTGCGACGTGTTGATCTTCCGCGGCCGGGCATGACCCAGAAAAGTGTGTCCGGCCAAATGGGATCGAGCGTGTTGGGTTATGTGGTGCACCCCTGCAGGGAAGTTTATCTATTCGAATAGCCGTGTCCCTCGGTAAAAGGACGACCCGGAGTTGTACCTTGACCTTATGACAACTAGAACCGGATACTTAATAAAACACACCCTTCCAAGTGCCAGATACAACCCGGTGATCGCTCTCTAACAGGGCGACGAGGAGGGGATCGCCGGGTAGGATTATGCTATGCGATGCTACTTGGAGGACTTCAATCTACTCTCTTCTACAAGCTGCAAGATGGAGGCTGCCAGAAGCGTAGTCTTCGACAGGACGCTACCCCCCCTTATTCTGGCATTCTGCAGTTCAGTCCACTGATATGGTCCTTTACACATATACCCATGCATATGTAGTGTAGCTCCTTGCTTGCGAGTACTTTGGATGAGTACTCACGGTTGCTTTTCTCCCTCTTTTCCCCCTTTCCTTCCTACCTGGTTGTCGCAACCAGATGCTGGAGTCCAGGAGCCAGACGCCACCGTCGACGACGACTCCTACGACACTGGAGGTGCCTACTACTACGTGCAGCCCGCTGACGACGACCAGGAGTAGTTAGGAGGATCCCAGGCAGGAGACATGCGCCTCATTCGATCTGTATCCCAGTTTGTGCTAGCCTTCTTAAGGCAAACTTGTTTAACTTATGTCTGTACTCAGATATTGTTGCTTCCACTGACTCGTCTATGATCGAGCACTTGTATTCGAGCCCTCGAGGCCCCTGGCTTGTATTATGATGCTTGTATGACTTATTTATGTTGTAGAGTTGTGTTGTGATATCTTCCCGTGAGTCCCTGATCTTGATCGTACACGTTTGCGTGCATGATTAGTGTACGATTGAATCGGGGGCGTCACAAGTTGGTATTAGAGCCGACTGCCTGTAGGAATCCCCCTTTCTACACTCCTTGGCCGAAGTTGAGTCTAGACATTACAAAACTTTTACTAACATGGTTGTGTGTCTTACGGGCCCACGTCGCCATTGGGTGGTACTAGGATCTTTTACTCCTCGACCTTTACTCTCGGACTCTGAACTCTCTTCTACTCGGGTTAAACGAATTTACTAACTCTAACACTAGGATCCCGTGACCGCATTCACCCCAAAGTTGGATAAGCCATAGTTATTTCTTAGAATAGTATTTTGAACAATTCACACACTGTCATTTGACTCCTTTGAAACATCTTTGCTTTCAGATGGAACCGACGAGGCAGGTCGTGCGCCACACGACGGCCATTGGTGCCTCGGGATCACCTGCTATGCTAGCTGAGATGATGACCTATCTGGGTTATCGCTGGCACCCTGAGTACACCGTCTACGAGGAGTACCAGGACTTTAACCAGGAGCAGTACCGTGCCATCGTCCACCTCTACTCGCGGGAGTATGACTCCACTACTGTGCTGCACACCGCTCATGGTGTTGGAGTGACCATCGATATGGCTGTCCACGATGCCGCTTATGCTGCTCTGACACGTCTTCGTGGAGAGTATCGGGAGTTGGACACCTCCCCTTTCAGGCACATTGCTATCGCATCTGATGTTGGTGCGAAGGGATACTATACTGCTGCCTACTCCACTGTCACCCGAGAGCCCTTCTACCATCAGAACCTGGTTCTGCATGCTGATGGGCTGGATCGAGCTAACCGAGCTCTTCGCCACGAGTTGTACACCACCCGTCAGTACCTTTACCGTGCTCTGACGCTGTTGCACCCCTTTGTCCAATCTAGAGAGCTGCCCCGTTCTGCGATCTACCCAGCCAGGACTGTGATGCCCCAGGGTGTCGGCTGGCCAGATGTGGGAGGCTACTCTCCCGCACTTGGTCCTCTTCTGCCACCTGAGCGTCAGGTTCTGCACCAGAGTATTCGCAGACCCCAGGTTGCTGACGTGGAGTTCCCGATGCGACACTACCAGCTTTCAGGCTACACCTACCTCCACAGTACCTCTTGGGACTGATGTAGGCTTGCTTGTTAGTGTTAGATGCATTCCCCGCGAGCCTGTGTGCCGCCTATGGTGTTTTAGTCTATGTACTGAACTCTGTGTACTGAACTCTATGCATGACCCCTTTTGTAAGTTATGCCGACTACTATGTAGTAGCTATCGTGCTCCTTTCATTATGCATGTTTCATCATGAATGATTCTTGTCTTTGCAAATTTCTCAATGCTGAACTACCCCTGTTAAATATTAGCAGGATGGTTAGACCAGGTGGTCGTGGTAGTGGTGGCAGTGCCCCACCACCACCTGAGTACATGGCTGGTATGATCCAACAGTTCGAACTGAACCGCCAATTCATGGAAAATATGATGGCTCAGTTTCCTCGCCCCAATATGGACCAGCAGCCAACCCCGGTAACTCTGCAGGATTTCATGCGCCTCAACCCAACTGTGTACCGCAGCTCAACTCAGCCTCTGGATGCTGATGACTGGCTCCGTGACATCACCTATGAGATGGAGTCTGCCGATGTAGCCCCTACCAGCTATGTCACCTTTGCTTCCTTCTTCCTGAAGGGACCCGCAGCTCAATGGTGGGACAGCCACAGGCGTACTCTGCCAGCTGGAACAATCATCACCTAGCCAGACTTCCAAGCTGCTTTTCATGCCCGCTTCATTCCTCAGGGAGTCATGGACCGGAAGAAGCGTGAGTTCCGCAACCTCACCCAAGGCAACAAAACTGTTGAAGCTTATCAGCGGGAGTTTCTGGACTTGTCTCGCTATGTTGAAGAGGACATTGCAACTGATGCACGCAGACAGGAGAAGTTCCGTGATGGCCTTCAAGCGACCCTACAAGATGCACGCAGACAGGAGCTACACTACATAGAGCTGTCGAATTCATCATCGACTTGAAACCAGGCACCACTCCTATAGCCAAGCGACCCTACAAGATGCCGCCGCATGAACTCCTTGAGCTTAAGGAGGAAATCGACAAATCTCTTCGCAAAGGATTCATTCGCCCAAGTTGCTCTCCTTGGGGAGCACCTTCTCTCTTTGTCAAGAAGAAGGGACAAACCGATTAGTTCAAGACTACTGTCCTATAAACCAAGCTACCATTCAGAATAAATACCCTCTTCCTCGGATCAATGATCTATATGATCAACTGGCGGGTTCATCAGTGTTCTCTAAGCTCGACTTGAGGTTGGGTTACCACTAGATCCGTGTTCGCGAAGAGGATATCCTAAAGACCGCCTTCGTAACTCGATATGGTTCATACGAGTACACCGTCATGTCTTTCGGTTTAACCAATGCTCCAGCCACCTTCTCTCATCTGATTAACTATATATTCATGGATTACCTCGACAAGTTCATCGTGGTTTATCTGGATGATATCCTGGTATTTTCCAAGAACGAAGAGGAACATGCTGAACATCTTCGGCTTGTGCTGGAAAAGCTACGAGAGCATCAACTATATGCCAAGTTCTCCAAATGTGAATTCTGGCTACCCGAAGTAACCTATCTTGGGCATGTCATCTCTAAGGATGGTATTGCCGTCAACCATGAACGAGTCCAGGCTATCCTTGATTGGACTCCTCCCAAGAACGTTAAGCAAGTCAGAAGTTTTCTCGGTCTCGCCAGCTATT
>NC_057808.1:216245296-216246540 GCF_018294505.1 Triticum aestivum
TGTTGTTTCCCAGGGTTCCCTCAATACCCTGGCTGTCGAACCAGATCTCTTGGACTCCATCAAGAGAATACAGGGATATGACTCTGAAGCCCACAAGATTAAGCGCTACCTCGCAGAAGGAAAGCCCTCATTCTTCACTATTGCTGAAGATGGCACTTTGTACTTCAAGGGCCGCCTAGTGGTGCCATGTGCAGAGAAAAAGCTGGATATGACTCAGGAAGTTATGAAAGAAGCTCATGATACGCCTCTATGTATCCATCCTGGTAGTACAAAGATGTACCAAGACATCCGTCAGAGATTCTGGTGGTCTAATATGAAGCAAGACATTGCTCGTTATGTTGCTGAGTGTGACGTTTGCCGTCGTATCAAAGCAAAACATGAAAGGCCTGCTGGAACTCTGCAACCTATCTCTATTCCTGAATGGAAATGGGACCATGTTGAGATGGACTTCGTCACTGGATTTCCCAAATCACAGAAAGGTAATGATGCTATTCTTGTCGTCATTCACCGGCTTTCCAAAGTTGCACATTTTCTGGCGGTCAAAGAAACGATCACTGCTAGTCAGCTGGCAACGCTCTATATGTCCAGGATTGTTTCACTCCACGGTATCCCATTGGTTATCAGCTCAGACCGTGGCAGCTTATTCACTTCAAGATTCTGGGCAAGTTTCCAAGAAGCTATGGGAACTCATCTGTCTTTCAGCACTGCCTTTCATCCTCAGTCGCAAGGGCAAGTTGAACGCGTCAACCAAGTTCTCGAAGACATGCTTCGAGCTTGTGTCATTTCCTTCGGCAAGAAATGGGAGGAATCTCTCCTGTATGCTGAGTTCTCTTATAATAATAGCTATCAAGCTAGTCTGAAGATGGCCCCCTTCGAAGTGTTATATGGACGAAAGTGTCGAACCCCTCTGAACTGGTCAGAAACTGGGGAACGTCCACTCTTTGGTACGGATATTATCCAACATGCCGAAGAATAAGTCCGCATTATTCGTGAGAATCTCAAGACTGCTCAGTCGCGTCAGAAGAGTCAGTATGACCGTCATAATAAAGACATGGTCTATCAACCTGGCGAAAAGGCTTATCTTCGAGTTACACCAATGAAGGGTGCTCACCGCTTCGGGATCAAGGGCAAACTAGCTCCTCGCTATATTGGCCCATTCACTATTCTCGAAAGGCGTGGAAAAGTGGCATACCAACTGGAGCTTCCGCCGAACCTTTCTCAGGTTCACGATGTGTTCCACGTGG
>NC_057808.1:216246798-216247582 GCF_018294505.1 Triticum aestivum
GCAGCTCCGCCGTTGCTTCAAGGACCCAATCTGAGCAGTGGATCATGAAGTGCTCGAATTGCAGCAGGACCTCTCCTATAAAGAGCATCCGGTCCGCATTCTCGACCAAGCTGAACGCCGCACACGTCAGAAGGCGATCAAGTTCCTCAAAGTCCAGTGGTCGCACCATTCTGAAGATGAGGCCACTTGGGAACGCGAGGATCGCCTGCGTGATGAATACCCCGCACTGTTTCCTTCTACCTCCTAAATCTCGGGACGAGATTTCTTGTAGTGGAGGAGTTTTGTAACGCCCGGATAATCAAGCTATAGTAATCCCACGCTAATGGTGCCACGTCACCACGGTTACTGTTGCTAATCTATCGTTAGATCAAAACCGGTCCAAAATTCAAATTCAAAGTTTGGTAAATAATAAAAGTTTTCAAACATTAAAATAAAAATGTTTGGTTTGCACTAAATATTGCATGTGTAAATATGGTGTGATAAACACTTTTTTATAAAATGCCTAAATAATTTAAATTGAAATAAAACAGAAAAGAAAATAAATAAAAGAAAGAAAATACAAAAGAGAAAACAAACAAAAGAAGAGAGAGGAAAGAAAACCCACCCGGGCTCCGGCCCAGCAGACCATTGGGCCAAACCATCTGGCCGGCCCACCCCGCACCCCATAACCTCCCCCACTCCCCCCACTCACCCACCGACACCCGACACTCCCCCCGCAAAATATCCCCTCTCTTCCCCCGATTGGATCGGGATCGAGGAGGGGGAACCGGTCGTCGCCGTCGCC
>NC_057808.1:216248679-216250780 GCF_018294505.1 Triticum aestivum
CTGCGCCCGCTCGTCGCCCCACCGCAGCTCGCGCTGGCTCGCCCACCCGCGGCCCCCTGCTCCTGGCCGCGCCTGCCCGTGCCGAAGCGCACGCGTGCTCGTGCGCCCAGCGCCTGCTGCTGCCCTGGGGCCGCAGCCTCCTTCCCCGTGTCGTGCCTGGACTGTGCGCCCTTCCCCTCCTGCTACCTCGCTCCTGCCTGCGCCCGCATCCGCGCTCGGCCACTGCCCGATCTCGCCTGAGCCTCGCCGTGCCCTGCCTGCCGTCGACTGTTGCTTCCCGCGCCCTCCGGCGCCGCCCCAGTGCTCGCCTCTGCCTCCCGCCGGAGCTCCACGCCGGCCGCCGCCCTACTCATCCCCTGTTGCCCCGTTGTAGCCTCACTATGGCCTCGCCGCTGCCACGCCGGTGCCGCGCCTGCGTTTTTCCCCTCACCGTGGCCCCGACTGGCTGCGTCCAGTTCGGGCGCCCGCACCCGCACGTCCCGGTGCCCACCCGCGCCCGTGTGCCCGATAAGGCCCCGAGGGCCTATGACAGGGGGCCCCGCCCAGAACTTTTTTTAATAAATAAGTAAATAAAAATAAAATGAATTAATAAAAATTAATTATTAATTAATTAAGTTAATTAATCATGTTTAATTAATTAGTTAGTTTAATTAAGCAGGAATTAATTTAACCTAAACCCTAATTAACCTAACAGTGTATGACAGGTGGGTCCCAATGGGCCCACACATCAGTTTGACCAGTCAACACCTCTGTTGACTCCTGACGTCATGCTGACGTCATGATGACGTCATCATGCACTGTTCTGGATAATGTTGAATTAAATTAATTAAACAAATTCTAAAAATGATTTAAAACTTTAGTAAATCATATAAAATAATCCGTAACTCGGATGAAAATACTTTCTACATGAAAGTTGCTCAGAACGACGAGACGAATCCGGATACGCAGCCCGTTCATCCGCCACACATCCCTAACATATCGAACTCGCAACTTTCCCCCTCCGTTTCATCTGTCCGAAAATGCGAAACATCGGGAATACTTTCCCGGATGTTCCCCCCTTCGCCGGTACCAGCTACTGCCGCGTTAGGGCATACCTAGCACCGCTCATTGTCATGTCACGCATCGTCATGCTTATGTTTGCATTGTATTTACTGTTTGTTCCCCCTCTTCTCTCCGGTAGACTACGAGACCGACGTTGCTGCTGCCCAGTTCAACTATGGAGTTGACGACCCCTCCTTGCCAGAGCAACCAGGCAAGCCCCCCCCCCCTTGATCACCAGATATCGCCTATTCTTCTCTATACTGCTTGCATTAGAGTAGTATAGCATGTTACTGCTTTCCGTTAATCCTATCCTGATGCATAGCCTATCCTTGCTACTACTGTTGTTACCTTTACCTGCAATCCTACATGCTTAGTATAGGATGCTAGTTTTCCATCAATGGCCCCACATTCTTGTCCGTCTGCTGTGCTATACTATCGGGCCGTGATCACTTGGGCGGTGATCACGGGTATATACTTATATACTCTATACATGACACCTGTGGTGACTAAAGTCGGGTCGGCTCGTAGGAGTACCGGCTAGTGGATCTTGTGGCGGAGCGACAGGTGTTGGGAATCGTAGCATAATTTAAAATTTTCCTACGCTCACCAAGATGCATCTATGGAGTCTACTAGCAACGAGGGGAAAGGAGTGGATCTACATACCCTTGTAGATCGCGAGCGGAAGCGTTCCAATGAACGTGGATGACGGAGTCGTACTCGCCGTGATCCAAATCACCGATGACCGAGTGCCGAACGGACGGCACCTCCGCGTTCAACACACGTACGGTGCAGCGACGTCTCCTCCTTTCTTGATCCAGCAAGGGGGGAGGAGAGGTTGATGGAGATCCAACAGCACGACGGCGTGGTGGTGGATGTAGCGGCTCTCCGGCAAGGCTTCGCCGAGCTTCTGCGCGCGAGAGAGAGGTGTTGCAGGGGAGGAGGGAGGCGCCAAAGGCTGTAGTGTGCTGCCCTCCCTCCCCCCCCCTTTATATAGGCCCCCAAGGGGGGGTGCGCAGCCCTTGGAGATGGGATCTCCAAGGGGGGGCGGCGGCCAAGGGGG
>NC_057808.1:216257889-216265916 GCF_018294505.1 Triticum aestivum
ACACTTTCGGAGATACCCGTAATGCACCTTTATAGTCACCCAGTTACGTTGTGACGTTTGGCACACCCAAAGCACTCCTACGGTATCCGGGAGTTGCACGATCTCATGGTCTAAGGAAAAGATACTTGACATTGGAAAAGCTCTAGCAAACGAAACTACACGATCTTTTATGCTATGCTTAAGTTGGGTCTTGTCCATCACATCATTCTCCTAATGATGTGATCCCGTTATCAATGACATCCTATGTCCATAGTCAGGAAACCATGACTATCTGTTGATCAACGAGCTAGTCAACTAGAGGCTTACTAGGGACAGGTTGTGGT
This sequence comes from Triticum aestivum, assembly GCF_018294505.1. Lineage (NCBI taxonomy): Eukaryota > Viridiplantae > Streptophyta > Magnoliopsida > Poales > Poaceae > Triticum > Triticum aestivum. Next base: position 216,258,213 of record NC_057808.1, read on the forward strand.
CTATGTATTCACACATGTATTACGATTTCCGGACAATACAATTATAGCATGAATAATAGACTATTATCATGAACACAGAAATATAATAATAACCATTTATTATTGCCTCTAGGGCATATTTCCAACAACAGGGCAGGTTGAGACCACCTAGGCGAGAGGTGGGCCTGGCCCTAGACGGCGTCCGCGGTTACTTCAAAATAACATGCTTAACGAGTTCTTGGTATTTGATCTAAGTCTGGCCATTTGGTCTATACGCACTAACCAACTACGCGGGAACAGTTATGGGCACTCGACGTCGTGGTATCAGCCGAAGCCTTCGTGACGTCAGCGACTGAGCGGCACGCGCCGGATTGGACTGGAACGCCACTAGGCTAGGTCTGCTTCCGGCCGCGTACGCAACATGCAGGTGTGCAATGGGCGATGGGCCCAGACCCCTGCGCACATAGGATTTAGACCGGCGTGCTGACCTCTCTGTTGTGCCTAGGTGGGGCTGCGACGTGTTGATCTTCCGCGGCCGGGCATGACCCAGAAAAGTGTGTCCGGCCAAATGGGATCGAGCGTGTTGGGTTATGTGGTGCACCCCTGCAGGGAAGTTTATCTATTCGAATAGCCGTGTCCCTCGGTAAAAGGACGACCCGGAGTTGTACCTTGACCTTATGACAACTAGAACCGGATACTTAATAAAACACACCCTTCCAAGTGCCAGATACAACCCGGTGATCGCTCTCTAACAGGGCGACGAGGAGGGGATCGCCGGGTAGGATTATGCTATGCGATGCTACTTGGAGGACTTCAATCTACTCTCTTCTACAAGCTGCAAGATGGAGGCTGCCAGAAGCGTAGTCTTCGACAGGACGCTACCCCCCCTTATTCTGGCATTCTGCAGTTCAGTCCACTGATATGGTCCTTTACACATATACCCATGCATATGTAGTGTAGCTCCTTGCTTGCGAGTACTTTGGATGAGTACTCACGGTTGCTTTTCTCCCTCTTTTCCCCCTTTCCTTCCTACCTGGTTGTCGCAACCAGATGCTGGAGTCCAGGAGCCAGACGCCACCGTCGACGACGACTCCTACGACACTGGAGGTGCCTACTACTACGTGCAGCCCGCTGACGACGACCAGGAGTAGTTAGGAGGATCCCAGGCAGGAGGCCTACGCCTCGTTCGATCTGTATCCCAGTTTGTGCTAGCCTTCTTAAGGCAAACTTGTTTAACTTATGTCTGTACTCAGATATTGTTGCTTCCGCTGACTCGTCTATGATCGAGCACTTGTATTCGAGCCCTCGAGGCCCCTAGCTTGTATTATGATGCTTGTATTGTTGGAAATATGCCCTAGAGGCAATAATAAAATGGTTATTATTGTATTTTCTTGTTCATGATGATTGTCTATTGTTCATGCTATAATTGTATTAACTGGAAACCGTAATACATGTGTGAATACATAGACCACAACATGTCCCTAGTAAGCCTCTAGTTGACTAGCTCGTTGATCAATAGATGGTTATGGTTTCCTGACCATGGACATTGGATGTCATTGATAACGGGATCACATCATTAGGAGAATGATGTGATGGACAAGACCCAATCCTAAGCATAGCACAAGATCGTGTAGTTTGTTTGCTAGAGCTTTTCTAATGTCAAGTATCATTTCCTTAGACCATGAGATTGTGCAACTCCCAGATACCGTAGGAATGCTTTGGGTGTATCAAACGTCACAACGTAACTGGGTGGCTATAAAGGTGCACTACAGGTATCTCCGAAAGTGTCTGTTGGGTTGGCACGAATCGAGACTGGGATTTGTCACTCGGTATGACGGAGAGGTATCTCTGGGCCCACTCGGTAATGCATCATCATAATGAGCTCAATGTGACTAATGAGTTAGCCAGGGGATCGTGCGTTACAGAACGAGTAAAGTGACTTGCCGGTAACGAGATTGAATGAGGTATTGGGATACCGACGATCGAATCTCGGGCAAGTAACATACCGATAGACAAAGGGAATTGTATACGGGATTGATTGAATCCCCAACATCGTGGTTCATCCGATGAGATCATCGTGGAACATGTGGGAGCCAATATGGGTATCCAGATCCCGCTATTGGTTATTGGCCGGAGAGGTGTCTCGGTCATGTCTGCATGGTTCCCGAACCCGTAGGGTCTACACACTTAAGGTTCGGTGACGCTAGAGTTGTTATGGGAAATAGTATGTGGTTACCGAAGGTTGTTCGGAGTCCCGGATGAGATCCCGGACATCATGAGGAGTTCCGGAATGGTCCGGCGGTGAAGATCGATATATTGGACGAAGGGTATTGGAGTCCGGAAGTGTTCCGGGGGTACCAGGCTATGGCCAGCATGACCGAAAGGTGTTTCGGGAGCCCCGGCAAGTGTTGGAGGGCCTCATGGGCCAAAGGGGAAGGGGCAAACCAGCCCACTGAGGGGTGGTGCGCCCCCCACACCCTTTCCCACGTTACTTGGGGAGGTGGGGCGCCTCCACCTGGCTTGGGAGGCAAGCCTCCACCTGCTTGGCTTGGGGGGCAAGTCTCCCTAGGATTTTCCCTAGGGAGATCCAATCTGCTTGGCCGCCGCCCCCTAGGGGAAACCCTAGGGTGCCTCTCCTCTCCCCTTGCCCCTATATATAGTGGAGGGGTGGGAGGGCAGTTACACCTCTTCCCTGGCGCAGCCCTCCCTCCTCATACACCTCCTCCTTCTCCTCCGTAGTGCTTAGCGAAGCTCTGCTGGAGAACCACGAGCTCCATTGCCACCATGCCGTCGTGCTGCTGGAGTTCTCCCTCAACTTCTCCTCTCCCCTTGCTGGATCAAGAAGGAGGAGACGTCCCCGGGCTGTACGTGTGTTGAACGCGGAGGCGCCGTCCGATCGGCGCTAGATCAGATCTTCCGCGATTTGAATCACCGCGAGTACTACTCCATCAACCGCGTTCTTGTAACACTTCCGCTTAGCGATCTTCAAGGCTATGAAGATGCACTCCCTCTCTCTCGTTGCTAGCATCTCCTAGATTGGTCTTGGTGACACGTAGGAAAATTTTGAATTATTGCTACGTTCCCCAACATGTATGACTTATTTATGTTGTAGAGTTGTGTTGTGATATCTTCCCGTGAGTCCCTGATCTTGATCGTACACGTTTGCGTGCATGATTAGTGTACGATTGAATCGGGGGCGTCACATCTGCCCTCAACATGTTCGACGGAATGACCGAACAAGAGTCGGTACGTTTTCCTTACTCTTGTCCGGTCATATTTTAGCATAGACCACTAGTTCATTTTCTCATGATGAATGCTTGCAAATTTGAATCATGTAGGAGGCGTTCTTGTCGAACATGATCAATGACAATGAAGATCCGACCGAAACGGAGTATGATTTGGAGGCCACCACCGCATTTGAAGTTGGGACAACATCCGATCCCAACCCGAGCAAGAAGAAGAAGACCAAGACACAGAAGGCAAGAGGTCTGGCATTCTCAAGATTTGAGGACATCTTGTTGGTTAAATCTTGGTTGGCGACAACGATGGATCTAATATGTGGCACTGAGCAAAAGGGGAACACCTATTGGACGAAGATTTTCAAGGAGTACCACGAGCAAAAGGAGTATGTGGAGCCGCATCCTATGTGACCACTCGCAATGTGGCATCTCTCCAACATCGCTGGGGGATCATTCAAGGGGAAGTGAACAAGTACGTTGGCTCCTACGCACAAGTGACCAAACGCCCTCAAAGTGGGATGGGAATCGCAACTCTCGTAAGCTCGATTGCCTCATCTTGTCGTCCATTGCATATTCTTCTTGTGTTTGTATTCTCGTGCTCATACGGCGGTGGCCGCCACTTTGTATCATGGGGTGGAGAAGAAGCCATTTGCTTTTAGCCATTGTTAGGTCATATTGAATGGCAAGCCTAAGTGGAACCAAGTTGTGGCCGACCTCAAGTCCGGCAAGAAGAGGAATGATGGCTCAAGCTCCAACCAATCAATTGGGATGGACGATGAAGAGGACGACTTTGTCGTGGAGAATGGAAAAGCCACCGTGCCAAAGGACAACCGCCAAGTCATGGGGAACAAGTGGGAGAAGGCACGTGCCGCGCGTGATGTCGCGGCTACCAAAATGTCGTCAACATGGACGGGCATGTTTTCGGTGAGGGAGAGTAAGAAGGAGGAGAGGTACACGCTCATGTTGGATGTGCAAACGGAAAGAATGGAGTGGGACTGGAAGAGGGAAGAGAAGAAGCTCGAAATTGAGAGGGAGAAGATTGAGTTAGAGAAGCAACAAGTGGCGATCAAATGGGAGCTCGAGAAGGCCAAGACATTTGGCGACATAGAGCTTGAGAAGGAGAGGTTGCAACTCGCACGGGACGCGGAAGATGCGAGGATCATGTTGGCGGATGAGACCCTCTATGATGAGCATTCGAAGAAGTGGCCCACAGACAAGAAGATGGAGATCAATGACCGTAGGAAGTACGAGGCGGCAAGGGTAGCTGCGGCTCAGATGCAGTCGGAGGAGGCGGCCCAGATGCAGGCGGAGCAGGCAGTCCAGATGCAGGCGGAGCAGGATGAGCAGGACGCATTCCGCCTGGAGCAGGATGCATTCCGCTCGGAGGAGGCGCCGAACCAGTGACCCGAGGCCATTCTTCACGCTTGGACATTGATTTCATTTTGCCATGTCCGGTTTGTTGAATTATGATTTGCCTTGCTTGTTTCGAACTTTGGCATTCAGACAGTTTGTATCATATGATCGACGTGCATGGTTTGCATGGATTTGAGGATCGAAATTTGTTGTATGTGGATGTGTGACGTAACATTTGAGGGGTGCCGCGTCAGTGCCCGCGGACGTGTCCAGGCGCATCCACGGGCATTTGAGGGGCCGGATTTGCCAAGTCCGGCTGTAGATGCTCTAAGTCCGATCGAGGGAGGAAAGAAAACGCGAAGACGAAGAAGAAATGGAGCAAGCCAGGACTTGCCCGGATCATCCGGACCCCCAGCCAGACGATCTAGACCAAGCCTGGATCATTAGGACCCCCAGCCGGACGAGCCGGACTGTGCGCACAAAGACAACAACACCGGCCTGGACAAAGCCAGATCATCCGGACAAACGCTTGGATCATCCGGGCCTGCCCGGACATCCGGACGTCGACCCAGACATCCAGGCCTAGGACGGCTGCTACGACATAGCCGGACGATCCGGACGACCGCCTGGATCATCCGGACTCCTGGAGCTGGATCATCCGGACCACCTCCCGGATTATCCGGACCTTGCCTGCGTGCATGACTTAGGCTGAGGCCCATGTACCTCTATCTCTCCCTAGACTATATATACTTCCACCTATGTTTTAGGGTTAGCATTGTGATAGCTCAAGATAGAGACAGAGCTTTGCTCATCCACTTATCCCCTACTCCCATGGAGATCAAGGCCTCCATGTGAGAAGATCCCCCAAGTGGATTCAAGACCCCTTCATGGGAAGATCCTCCTAGGATTCAAGACCTCTCTCCTTCAAGGGATTGGGATGAACTAGCTACCTTTGTACCCTCTTGTGTTGACTTTGGATCTTTGTATCTTCCCTTGTGTATGTGGATTTAGCACATGTGTGATTTGGATCTTGTTGATTGAGTGTTTTCCCTCTCGGGTTATTCATGTTCTTCGCGGGATCCCCATCCAATTCGTGAAAGATCGGCCCTTAGGGTTCCACCCTACATAAAAATGGAGCCAAAAAGCAACGTCTCTGAACAGGCACGGTGAAAGCGCAGAGCATAACCCTACGAAGCTCACGAGAACAGCTGAACAAGCCGCAACCCCGTTCACTCGAAAACCAACGTCACGTCAGCTGAGGGTGTTCCCGGTTGCCCGCTCCTTGCATGTGCTGATCTGTGCATTGGCGGTTGCCCCGGTGTTTATTCCATTGGATAGAGCCATCTAGACTGCACGACTGACCATGCACACACCGCCTGCCAATCCGCGGAGGCATCTCGGACACATCCGAACAAAATGGCCCGGCAAACAATGAATGGCACCGACACGAAAGCCCAACGCAGACACAACTTGAAAACAAGCCTCCATATAAGATCTTCAAGCGCTATCCATGTGGTCGGCGGACAATTGTCCCACGTCTTATTAACTTACCAAAAATAAATTTCTTTGGTAAGTCATTAAATTCTTACCAAATAATTGATTAGCAGTATCCCTAAAAAATTGATTAACAATAAGATGACAGGTAAACCATGGTTATTGTGTAAAAAACTTGCTAAATAGTAGTTCTTATAACACTTTTATATTTGAATGCTTACAATAAGATGACAGGTAAACCATGGTTATTGTGTAAAAATGCTTAACAGTATCCCTTTACAGAGGAAGTACCAATTAAATGCTTAACAATAGGATGATAGGTAAATCATGATGACTGCTTACAAAAACTTACTAAAATTTTATCACACCAATGTAATAATAAAGGAAAATGCTTATTTTTGCCCGACTGATCCCACGCGATTTTAAGCTGTGTTGAGCGATCGACACGTGTCCCTGAGCTAGGCCCACATGCCGCTTATCCTTCTCACTTATCCCGCAGCGAGGAGCATAACCACACATTCTCTCCCTGTATACTTCGTCTTCCTCGTCTCTGTTTTCTCCTCCTTCTGCGGGCCTCTCTCATTTGCCTTCCTGTCTCTATAGATCGGGGCCAACGCCAGCAAGTCCAGCGCTGCTGCAAGCCTATCCTCCTGTTGGTATGCATCGTCAAGTGGACCACCATTTTTCTGCAGCCGCTGCGCTCCTGTCCGCCGCTGCAAAGGGCCGTCGCTCGCCATTGTTGCCGCAGTGGGGTGCTGCAGCCGGGGGGCACGTGCCGGGGGGCGCGTGCCGACGGTCCCTAGTGCTGGACGGGCAACGAGCGGTCGCCGTAGGTGCTGCAACTGGGTTTGCCGCGACGCTGCCTACAATGCAGCGGGGGCCACGCTCGTGCACTGGGGCCGGTGACTCACGGTGCTGCGTTGCAGCGGCCACCGCCGGCTCCTCGAAGCTGCAAGGCAGCGCTTGTCGGCGGCTTCGGTGCCGCAATACAGAGGTTGCCAGAGGCTCCACTGCGGCGGTCGTCGTTGGCTCTCGAAGCTCCGATAAAGCGCTCGCGGGCAACTCCGACGTTGCAATGGAGCGCTCGTCGGCGACTACGAGGCTGCAATGGAGCGCTCGCCGGCGACTACGAGGCTGCAATGGAGCGCTCGCCGGTTCCGATGCAGCGGTCGTTGTCGGCTCTCGAAGCAACAATGGTCCGCCGGCTCCGATGCTGTAATGGAGCGCTCACTGGCGGCTCTGGTGTTGTGATGCAGCGCTCGCTGGGCTCTCCAACGGCTCCCCGGTGCTGTGATGCGACGGCGGTGATACTACGACATCAGCAGCGCCGTGACCGTGGTGGTTTTGCACGACATCATATGCTGGGGAGGGTTGTTAGAATGCCCCGACGGCGAGCCGCTCCGCCGAGGACGACGCGGATGTAGCTTTTCGGAGCATCACCGGTCGAGGCGGCCAGACCATTATCGTTGCTGCAATCAAGCATCTCCGAGCTGCCGGAGCATCGTCAGTGTTGTGTTGGAGCATTGCTGAGCCGCCGGAGCATCGCCGGTGTTTTGTTGGAGCATTGCCGAGCCGCCGGAGCATCGCCGGTGCTACAACGAAGCATCGTCGGTGTTGTGTTGGAGCATTACCGGGCTGT
>NC_057808.1:216266262-216271910 GCF_018294505.1 Triticum aestivum
CCGGTGCTACAACGAAGCATTGCCTGTGCTACAACAAAGCATCGCCGGTGTTATGTTGGAGCATTACCGGGCCGTCGGAGCATCGCCGGCGCTGCAACGAAGCATCACCGGTGCTGCATCGAAGCATCATTGGTGTTGTGTTGGAGCATCGTTGGGCCGCCGGAGCATCGCTGGTGCTGCAACGAAGTATCACAGGTGTTGTGTTGGGGCATTGCCGGGCTGCCGTAGCATCGCAGGTGCTTCAGTGGAGCATCACCAATGCGTCAAGGGATGGTCGTGGCAGCGTCGTTGTCGCAACTCGCAACCTGGCGCTGCACCTGAGGTCGTGCATGGCGAGCTCGTGGGCGTTTTCCTGTGAGATGACCTATAACAGAGCCGCCGCAACCTGAAGAAACGAGGACGTTGTGCACATAGCCGATAGCTAGCTGGTCTAGAGATCGAACGACCCAAACCAAACCAAATCAACGGCTGGCAAGGCGGTTTAAAAATCCCCAACATCAGCCGGTTTATGGCTAGCAGTGGCATAATAAATGTGCGGTTACAGGATAATCTACTAAAATATTTACAACACCTAGGCAATATTATCTACTCTCTCTGTTTTAAATATAAGTTTTTTTAGAGATTCCACTACAAACTACATACGGATGTATATAGACATATTTTAGAGTGTAGATTCATTGATTCTGCTTCGTATATAGTCCATAATGAAATCTCTAAAAAAAACTTATATTTAGACTATACAAATGGCTGAGACTAGCAGCGAACATGCAGTAATGAAAACCTTAATATATCCTTAAAAATCTCTAGTGGTCGAATATGTTCCTAATATTTCTTACTCTATATTTCTTATAAGATATAACTACTACTTCCTCCGTTCACAATAAGATATTTCGAATATTTCAATGTAGCCTATACAGATTGAAATGAATAAACTAAAAAAAGTCTGTATATACATGTAAAGTTTTTTTTGACGGGTATATACATGTAAAGTTAAATCCATCTTAGTTAGCACTCCCTCCGTCCCATCTTATATTATGGGAGGGAGTATTTGTGAAAGGATGGAGTATTTTTTACTGTAAATCTACCATAAGACGCAGGGAATATCTAATTTCTGATGCAATATACAGTCCCTAAAAAGCAGCTAAAACGCCCAAAATCCCCACGGAGAAACACAGCCCCATGGAGTAGGACAACGTTCACTCGTGGCCGTGCCGACGTGGATCCAATAATTGTTGCGGGCCCACACCTCCTCCACCCGAAGCCGATCTGACGAGCCGTTCCGGGCCCAGACACTACTCACTCCTCCCTCCAAACAAATTGTATAATTATTTTGACGTCCTTAAAACCTTTTTTTGTGTTCGATGACATGCGGGCCAGAGCAGCCTCCGACCAGCTATTTCCCAATTTATATACTCGAGTGAATTGCTTCTCCCTCTCTCCCTCTCTCTCTCTCTCTCCTCTCCCCCGCTCAAAGTCGTCGTCTTGCTCTCGAGCTGGTTGATTCGATTCTTATCAATCCACCATCCTCCGTAGCTGCAGGTCCGATCGTGGCGGTTATGCCATCGGCAGCGCTGGCTGCCACGCCGGACTCTCCGTCGCCGTCGCCGTCGCCGCACCACTACCGCGGCCGGTTGCGCTCGCCGCTGGCAAACGGCGGCACCAAGGGGAACTTCGAGCTCCGGCACTGGCGCACGCCGCTCAAGCGGGCTCCGTCGTGCCCCCCGCCGGGGATCGAGATACCCAGCAACGACGACGATGGCAGCGGGAACGGGTACACCAGCCTCCGGGACATCCTAGCGTCGCCTCGGTACGCGGGGGCGGGGGGCTCGCCGGCGGCCTGCGTCATCGGTGGCGCCGGCAGCTGTGGAGACATACACATGATACGCCACCCGCTGGTAAAACACGCGGCGTACGCGTACCTGCAGATGACGCCGTCGGCGAGGGAGGACCCAACCCGCCGGAACCGGCGCTGGCGCGGCCCGCTCTGCCGCCTCCTGTTCGGCTGCCTCAGCTTCATCGGCGCACTCTTCCGGCCGTGACTTCTCCGGACGGCGCGCACCTCCATGCGGTTCTTGCTGCACCTCCGTGAATTCTCTTCGATTTCTCTTTTCTTCTTTTCTTTTGTGCGATTAGATTCTTTTGTAGAGTTTTCCGGTTTATGTTTGGGTTGTAATTTGTGTGAATAATTTGGTAGGATTAGACACAAAGAGGAATGATGGCAACAAGAGAAATGATGAATGTCATACTACTAACAAAGCTGATTAGTCGTCATGAACTCATGATTGATGCAATAATGGAATGATCAGAACACAAGCATGTGGAGGAAAATAATTGAAGTAAATTGATCGGGAAAAAAAAGAGACAATAAATTGCTATCACCACAAGTCTACAACATGCTTCATTCATATCTCTTCACACTGGGTTAATTGCTGGATTGTTTTTCTATGTACTAGATTTCTTCTTTCAATTTGACCTTTGCTTGAATCATTCTATTTCTATGTACACAATCATTTCCTTACACCGGTGTAAAATTCCATCCCTCTCCTCTAATAGTCCTTGTCATTATGAGCTCGCCGGGGCTTGGGGTTGATGGTCGCGCGCAGAACTTCAGCGACAACTGCGGCATCAGGGTTGTCAAAGAGAGATTCCTGCGGTGGCGATGGCGGCCGACGTTTAGTCGCAAAGGGACTCCAGATAGACTTCTTGTTCCTCTGCTGAACACGCACAATCAGAAAAGAGATGAAACTGCTGTCAATACCACTTGTGCTCAAATTGTTTCCAGTGCATTGTATCTTATCATATGATTCGTGCACGTGATTTCTATAGCTGACAGGCAGGATGTTCAGGATATTTAACAGATTACAACATACATACTTGATTATATGAGTGAATTCCAGTTTTTACCCCTGGTTTCACATGTGGTAGATTTTACCCCATTTAGCAGAAATTCTCAATTTAGCAAAACTTGTGCCACAGATTACCCCATTTCATTTTATTTTTTATTCCTCTGCTGACTGTGTATATGCCACGTAGATGGTTTCGTTAGCACCCCTGTGTTTTTTCTGGTTTGCTCCAGTCATTGGATGATCAAACCAATGACACAATTGAAGACTGGCCACCCCACGCCGGGGAGCTTGCCGGCGACATTTTTCCCCTGAAGCAGAGAAGCGGGAAGGGTTATAAGGGTGGAGGGGATACCCGAGTAACTGTTCGGGATATACCGAACTAGTTGGAATAGGCTCAGTGGCCATGGCAGCATGTCCTGCCAGATGCGAGTTAGGAGGCGTGTGCGGGCTAAATTGGACCAGGCGGAACTCCAAGGAGAGAAGACATCTCACAGGAGAGATGGAGGCAGCATGAGCAGCGCCGGTACTGGCCTATGGCGGTGGCACATGCTGACCACGGCATGGAGACGAGGGAGTTTGAGGAGTACAGGGTGCCACGCGCGGCTAACAGGAGTCAGGCGTCTCCCCTGCTGCTCTGGTAAACAGAAAAAACAAGCCAAAGAAACCAGAAAGAAAATAAACCGTCGATGTGGCATGCATGGTCAACAGATAAACTGAATAAAATAAAAGGTGGTAATTTGTGGCACAAGTTTCGCTAAATTGAGTAAAAATTAAGAATTTCTGCTAAATGGGGCAAAAGCTGTCACAAACGTGAAACTGGCAGTAAAAAATGGAATTCACTCTAATAATATCAACAGTCATGAAAATCAGGGCAATGCAAGAATGAAGAGAGCAAAATTACAAGATGGGAAGGTGCAGTAGTAACATGACAGGAATCGGACAGGAGATTTGGTCTGTGGAAGGGGACGAATCAACAAATGGTTCCGTTGTGTTGTGTCTTTAGCTCTTGTGCAGACAATACCCACGTTGCCTGGGGCAATGGTTTCCCCCTGTTTACAATACAGCAGGTTGCGGCGTCGCTATCCGGTGGGCCGATGCTGAGTGCTGACAACGGAAGGGGCCGATGGCCTTGGTTGAGATCGGGGAGGAGGACCGGGTCGTTGGCTTGGATGGGTTGGATAATGCTCCTGTCTGATTGTCAAAGTGGGGTAGTGAGAGGGAAACAAAGGAAATAGTGGTTTGGCAAGGTTGGGGCTGTTGCCCTCTTATTCAAAACACTCTGTTTTGAGATTATGCTGGTTGGAGTTTCTTCAGAATGGAATGGCAAGTGGTGTCATGGCTCATGGGAGATCTGCTGCAGTACATTATAGTAGGACCGCAAACTTGGTAGCATCCAGTGGCTAGTTGCATTGGAGTTTCAACTGTTTTCCTTAGAGGAAGATATCACTTTGAGTAATTTGCACTTCAAGAATAGGATAAATGAAAATAATTACCGATGGCAAAATAGTTTTTGGTAGTAAATAAATGCTTATTTAACTGTGGTACTTTCCTTGCTAGTGTATCCCAGGATACTTAGAACTACATATTCCTGAAAAAACTATATGTAGTCGAGTGGGGCCTTTTTTGGTAAGAACTGATGGTGACACTTGATATTAAAGGAAGCTACATATTTCTTGTACTGTGACAATCTTACGATTTCTCTGTACAAAGATATAACAATGTTAAACTACGCTATATGCATAGCAGCAATCAGTTCTCTTAAATTTGTAGTAAATTGATCATGAGTTCTCCCGATAGTACAATGCTCAGGAGATGAACTTAAACTGGCAACAGACCAATCTTTATGACAGCAAGTGCATGGTCAAATTACTCCGGAAAAAAATTCACACCTCAAAAAGGGACATGCATTCTTTAAACCTATGCAGCCCTTGACTACCTCATGCATTAAATTTATCAAGAACAAATCACCTGGTAGATGAAAACTCTAATACAGTGCATGTTACAATGACAGGGGGGATGCCATTACCTCTAGATTTGATCCTTCGGCCTTGTCAGAGACCACATAATGCAAGACGTCCATGAAGAATGCCGTCCCTTTGTCAGCACAGTTCTTAACATAGAAGCTAAGTAACTGCCCAGACTTTGCCCTCAGATGCAGTAACCTCTGCTCAATGTTTGGTTCATATTGCATCACAATGGGCCGAAGAAAGGTGTCATATACAACATCACTGCCCTGCAGAAATAATTGTATTAACACAGATGTTAGTTGTTACTTACATGCACTTGAGGAATTTAAAAGCAGAGTAAGTTCCATTTCACCTCCTGCTAAACATCACAATAAACGCCACTGAACCCCCCAGAACAACAAAAGTAGGGAGTGTTTAAGCCCCAAAACTTGCAAAGCCAGGTTTACATACACCCTAAGGTTTTTGTTTTTGTTTTACCAAAAAGGCAGACACTGTGCTGCTTCATTAAGATAGAGAAAGCCAAAACCAGAGTGTCATGTACAAGGCACACTGAGACAGTTTTTCGGAGGGTGTGTGCTGACAGACATCCAATTCAAGGTGCATGTTGCCATTTAGACAGGCACATCACCCATTTTTTATGACAAGTATCTTACTATGTTTATATACCCACATCACCGGGCCTTTACTTCCTTATATCTCCTGGTTAGGAAAAAATGGTGATATGATTACAAAATGGCAAAAACTACCCATGAATGGACCATCGTCAGCAAAGCAGCCCTCATTAGACGGTCCCATGGTGAAACTTTAACCTACATTTTTAGGTTCTCGGGAATTA
>NC_057808.1:216272115-216281971 GCF_018294505.1 Triticum aestivum
TTTGGGGTACCATAGGTAAACAAAGAAAGCAAGCTTAATTTCTCCATACATTGGCACCCTGGAATGGGTACAGATGCATAAGTAAGATGAAAAGTTAAAGTAGAAAGATAGAAAAAAACGAGGAACTGAACTGACCAAGAGATGAGGCTCTCAAAGGCTATCACCATGGCCACAATAATCCTGGAGACATTTCACAAATAGGTCAGTTTACAAGCGAGCCATATCCGATTTAATACTTGAATATATATCAAGTTTAAGAATACACATATTGCCATGGGATAGAAATGGAAACAGTTAGGGCATCCACAGTGCTTATATGGCCTCTAAGGTGGGACCTGATGATTGCCTGTAGGCCATGCTAACTTGATGGTGCATATAACCTTGCAGCCGCAAAAGTACCACGAGTTCCAAAGATAATATAAGTATAGAAACATTGCAGCCAGTCTAATATTCTTCAGATAACCTAGGGAAATCATTCGAGTACCATATGCTTACATGCATACACTATAGAATTTAGTTTATTGCTCAAAGCACACATCCAATATTATTACAAGTCTCTTTCCTGCTCCACCTTAGTTTAGCTGAAAATCATCCAAGTGAATGAGTAATTCTTGACAAACCAGGCATTTGATCATGGAAGTATTAAACATATAACTATCCCTGGTTAGCTTTGAACAAAAACATAACAACGGATATTGATATCTGCCATAGCAAACATTCATGAAATAAGCAGCCCCTGCAAGCATTTTGTACATGCACAACTAGCAAGCCAATATCAGACTTCAAAGTACTGTGTTAACACATGCCGGTGATGTTTCCTATCAAACATAATGGATTCAACAGGAGCAATTAAACATCAGCACTATTCACTACTTACCTCAACTAACATTTGCATGTGAAGATTTTAACAAAGCTCCATAATGTAAAAAAATAGCGAAGCGCAACACACGCGTTCAATAGACAATACGGGCATCTTCAACGCGGATCACCAAAATGCCCGCAAATGTCCGGATCAGGTGGTCCGGACACTTCTAGCCATCCAATGTGGATCACCAAAACGGGCCGGACCGGTCCAGACGTCCAAAATCCCACAGACCGGCTTCAAATCGAGGGGAGCTCTGGGGGAGTCCAGACGTCCACCACATCAGACTCCAACACCCCGGTCCCACCCCAAAACCCCTCTACGGCTGCTCTAGAACCCTCCGCGCATTCACACATAATTCACCGGCCTCCCGCCTACCTGCATTCACGGCGGCCTGCTGCCCGAGAAGCCTACTCGGGCTTTAAAGCAAGCCGGCCTCCTCCGCAAATCCTACCCGCACTCACTCCTCCCACTCTCCCAACACCGCCGCACACCACACCTCCATCCTTCTCCGCGATGGGCAAGAAGATGACTAAGGAGGAGAAGGGGCACAGCCGGGCGTGATGGCTGCTCGGCGGATACCGCTCCGACCAGCATGGTATTTGGACAGTGGAAAAATAATTGGGAAAAATTGAACAGTTAAAATGGGTAAAGTGAGATCATCTAGAATAGTAGTTACCAATTGTTAAATCACACATGAAGGCTGTTACCAACTCGCAGCAATAATAATGTATCTTTTTTCCTGCCTGCCAACAGTAATTTATTTGCAAAGACAGATAGATTTAGATGGTCCATAAACATGTTCCCTTTTAAGCATAGGTACAAACTAAGCCCTGTTTGATTTCAGGCCTTAGTAACAACTATGTACAAAGAAGAAAATCTTAAAATTTTAATCTCCGGGTCTCTAGTCTTTAGCATTGATTTCTGATCAAACACCCTGCATACAGTTACTAATCATTGATCTGCGGGCCCTTTTAAGCATTGATTTGCAGGCATTTTGCTAATCCGCGTTGGAGATGTCCTTGTTGGACACGCGTTGGTGCGGATAAGGTTGTTGTTGTAGTTTGTCGATCGCTGGTTTGATCCCTTCGGGCTTTTTCCTTTTCCTCGCTAGGGAATAGCTTTGGTCTTGCATGACTTTGCTATTTGCCGGCGTGTTTAGTTGTGTGTGTTTTTGTTGGCTGTGTGCATCTTAGCTATGCAGAGGCTGGGTGTGTGCTCATCGTGTTTGTATCCACTTGATGCTTCATTTTGAGTCAACAAAATCAACCCTTTGTTGAAAAAAAAACAGAACAGCGGAACAATCGATTAATCTAAATAAGACCACTAATATTACAGTTACTATTGATACTTACTGCCAAAACTATCATTTTTAAATGACAAATAGAGGTAAGGTAAAAATTATAGGGTATGACTACAGCTAGTCCAAGCATCTCAATGGGAAGTTTCTTGATCTGTTTCTTTGAATAGCTTCATGCTAGGGCCAAAGTCATGTTAGGTAATAATAAAGAAGTATTATTGCAATTTAGGAAGTGTATATTATACTTTGAATTAGTCTTCTTATCAGTCAATTAGCTGATCAAAGTAAATATAGTAGACTTAGAACCTTCCATAGTTTAGTTGGTCATTGACCCAGTCCAGTCATGTTCAAGTCTTGGAACAGAAAAGTAAAATAACATATGTGGCAGCATTCCTCGTAGAAAATCAATCAGCTAGCGTGTGAGGTGCGCTATGTATTGCCACAGATATTTGGAATATTTCCTCAACGCACATGTAGACGTGCACAAAAGACTAAGAAACTGCACAATCTATTGATTGACTGAAAAACTCAAGCTGGGTAACTTGTGATATGCACTAACCTCTGAGCTAAGTGGGCTTACATAACCGAAATAGTGTAACAAATAGAAATAGGTACAGTATAGGAAATCTGTACAATCTAATATACTCCCTCTGTTCACAAATATAAGATGTTTTGGATATTTTAATATGGACTGCATACGGACTGAAATGACCGAACAGACACACTAAAATGTCTCTATATACATCTGATTCACAAAAAAGTTAGAACATCTTATATTTGTGAACGGATGGAGTACTAATTATTAATCTTAGCTGGGCCTGCCTGCGCAAGTAGGTTTGGATAAAACTGATACTTTTCAGTATTTGATTGACCGTGTATGGCAAAGAGTGAATGGGTGGAAAGAAAGACAACTCTCGGCAGGGGGTAAAGAAATGCTCCTTAAGGCAGTGGGCCAATCTATACCATCATATGCAATGTCGGTCTTCAAAATTCCCAAACAAACTTGCAAGGGAATAACTGACGTGATGTCGCACTACTGGTGGAGGGATGGTGATGCTCAGAGGAGAATGCACTGGTTTGCGTGGTGGAAGATGTGTGTACCGAAAAGAGAGGGAGGTATGGGATTTAGAGATATTCATTGTTTCAATTTAGCTCTCTTAGCTTTTTTTTTCCAAAAGGGGGGACTCCCCGGCCTATGCATCAGAACGATGCATACGGCCACATTTATAAATAAAATAGGTTCAAAAAGGTCTTAAAGTCTGGAAACAAAATAAAGGCTAGCTCACAGAGAGCCTCAACGCCAAAGATAAAAAGGCCATGGAGCCACAACCGGCTGGCAAAACAAAGATAGGAAAACTAATCGCCTATCCTATTACATGACCGCCATCCAAACCAGTTGAAGATATCCCGCACTACCATCTCCCACCGGACAGATCCAGTAACCAAACGCTCGCTAAGCAGGCGTGGAGGCTTATTGAGAACCCGGATTCTTTGTGTGCCCGGATTCTGAGAGCAAAATACTTCCCGGATGGTGATTTATTAAATTGCATGTTAAAGAAGAATGCCTCATTTACATGGCAAAGCATAATGCAAGGTGTGAATACTTTGAGACATGGATATATTTGGAGAGTAGGAGATGGTGGAAACATTAATATCTGGAGGGATGCTTGGATCCCAAACTCTCCATCCAGAATGATTATCACACCTAGGGGAGGCCATTTGATTTCTAAGGTGAGTGGCTTAATTGATCCATCAACGGGTCAGTGGGATGTCGACCTTGTTGAGCAAACTTTTTGGCCCATTGATGCGGTAAGGGTTCTTGCTATACCATTATCGACAAACGATATGACTGATTTTATTGCTTGGAGTCTGAATAAGCATGGAAATTTTACTGTCAAATCGGCTTACCATACTGTCTGGGATTACCAACATGGACGTAAACTACGGAGAATTGATGGTTTGGGCGCCTCAAGTGCTAACCAACATGGCAAAAAGTTTGGAAACTTAACTGTCCAGCAAAGGTAAAAATCTTTCTCTGGCGAACACTACATGGAACTATGCCTTGTAATGTTGTTCTTGCAAATCGTCATATACCTGTTAGACCGGCGTGTCCAGCATGTGGCCAAAGTGGGGAAGATGTTTTGCATGTGTTGTTTCGATGCAAAAAAGCCAAGGAAGTGTGGCGCCTCCTAGGAATGGAAGATGTTATAGCGCATGCATGCGAAGTGGATCGAGTGGGGGAAGCAATACTTGCTTATTTGCTGAATTTTCCCGCACAGGAGGCGGTCGTTCTAGGCGTTAAAAATTTCTATGAGCTCATGTCTATCACTTGCTGGTATCTCTGGTGGGAAAGACGGAAACTAGTTCACAAGGAGCATGTGCAAGATGCGAAAAGAATTTCACAATCTGTGAGAGCGATGGCAGAAAATTTTGTTATTGCATGTGACCCAAAGGCAGTACTAAAGAAGGACGGATGGAGAAAACCACCTAATGGCTTTCTTAAGCTGAACGTAGATGCCGCCTTCGACTATGACGCGCTACATGGAGCTATGGGAGCAGTCATACGAGACGACAGAGATCATTTTATTGTTTCTGGGAACAAACGAATAGAGTCATGTTATGATCCTCTTTCTGCAGAGGCATTGGCTCTTAAATTTGGTTTACAACTCTCTTCTTCGGCAGGGTGTAACAGGCTTGTCGTTAATTCCGACAGCCTAGAACTAATGGAGATTATGACCAAGAACGGTCAGTATGCGGGCAATGCAGCAGCCATCATTGATGATTGTTACCACTTGGCATGTGAGTTTAGTTCAATTCGGTTTGAATTCTGTCCTAGAGAAGCAAACGCTGTTGCTCATGAATTAGCTAGTGTAGCTAGATCTAAATTCTGCCGTGAGTGGATTGAAATGGCTCCTAATGAGCTTCTTCCTCTTTTACTTAAAGATGTAAGTGTTATCACCAATGAATAAAGAGGGAACTTTAGTTGTCTAAAAAAAATCTTAGCTGGGCCTAACCTCCAACAACAAAGACAGCTTGAAATAACCGATGATATCATATTAAAATGTTAAAATTTGTAACTAACCAGATACAACCCGAATTGGTTTAGGGAACTCTTAAAGGTACATTGACTAGTAGCAAGTGCAAATGTCCAATTTCCCTAAAAAATAAGTGCAAAGGTCCAATAGCTTGTATTCGACAACCTAGTTAGTTAAAACGTCAGATGCGTTGCAATGTCTAATTGATACATTGCTTTGAGTCTATCAAAGGCAATTCAATTCTGGGATATAGAAATCAGAAACAACGGCTATGGTCTCAAAAAGCTTCAGTTATTCTTTAAAAAATTCCTAGGTGAGGAGGCAATATTGTCTGATATACACTAAATTAATGCCTACTGGGTCTCTCAAGAACTGAAACGAATAGGCTCGCTCATTGTTTTCGAGTCGATGAGTCGTTCTAGGGTAGCGACTCGGAAAAAGTTGAGCCTGCAGTTGCGACTAGTCGCGACTCGAGTCATGAGTTGACACTAAGTTGAGTCGACATTTTTTTGCGACTCATCGACTAGTCGCGCGACTCAAAAACCCCGGGCTCGCTAAAATCCATTTCATAATTGTGCATAAGGGATGGAGCATCCTCTCTTTTTTTAGCATCCTCATTAAAAGCAAGCGGTACAGAACAAGTACAATAAAAATGTTTATGCATCTAGAGTCCTTGGCCCGAATTCAACTGACCAACTTACAAACAAAACTACAATTTTGGGTAATTCAAGTGAAACGATCAAAACAGGCCTTCGCCCCGCTTTATATATAAAGTAAACCATCACGTCCATACATCATGTCTGAGTGAAGGAAATAAAATAAAAGCTCTGCTGGGGCAACAACACAAACATGAACAAAAAGAAAAAGGAAAAGGCCATACAAGGCTCCATGGAGCCAAAGGTAATTAAGTGAAATGCTTGTAAATCTTCCAAAAGGAATGGGATGAATAAGGGACATGGGATCTGTATGATATTTATTTCCTTGAATAGACAATAAGGGCATCTCCAACGCGGATCACCAAAATTCCCGCAAATGTCCGGATCAGGTCGTCCGGACACTTCTAGCCATCCAACGTGGATCACCAAAACGGGCTGGACCAGTCCAGACGTCCGAAATCCCACAGACCGGCCGCAAATCGAGGGGAGATCTGGGGGAATCCGAACGTCTGCCACATCGGACTCCAACACCCCTGTCCCACCCCAAAACCCCTCTAAGGCTGCTCTAGAACCCTCCACGCATTCACACATAATTCACGGCCTCCCGCCTATCTGCATTCATGGCGGCCCGCCGCCCAAGAAGCCTACTCAGGCTTTAAAGCCAGCCGGCCTCCTCCGCAACTCCTATCCGCACTCACTCCTCCTCCTCTCCCAACACCGCCGCACACCACACCTTTATCCTTCTCCGTGATAGGCAAGAAGATGACCAAGAAGGGGCGCAGCCGGGCGTGATGGCTGCTCGGCGGATACCGCTCCGACCAGCGTGGCATTTGGACGGTGGAAAAATAATTGGGAAAATTTGAACAGTTAAAATGGTAAAGGGAGATCATCTAGAATAGTAGTTACCAATTGTTAAGTCACACATGAAGGCTGTTACCAGGTCACAGTAATAATAATGTTTTTTTTCCTGCCTGCCAACATATTTATTTGCAAAGACAGATGGATTTAGATGGTCCATGAACAAGTTCCCTTGTAAGCATAGGTGCAAACTAAGCCCTGTTTGATTTCAGGACTTAGTAACAACTATATACAAAGAAGAAAATCATAAATAAAAAATATCTGGGCCCTCTTGTCTGGAGCACTGATTTCTGATCAAACACCCTACATACAATTACTAATCATATGCAGCTCGGCGCCTATGATACCAATCTGAAACTGTAGCAGAACTTGCAACCATTTTGTTGAGACAAAAGAAATAAGCATAGAACTGTGAATCGTAGTGCTAGAGCTTAAGAGGGTTAAAAGTCTATTGCAAGCACAAGGCAGGATCGTGGTGCCATCATCCACCTAACACCCAACATATAACACGTGGAAACAAAAGAACGCATGTAACCCAATGGAAAGGCAAAAGTGAGTCAGTTATTGAAGTTGGCACTATCATTAACATATAAACTTTCGCCTGATATCATGCTTAGCGAGTAAACAAGTAGCACAGGATAGTATGGAATCCAAGTAGTGCATCTGAATCCACATCGAATAGAAACGAAAGCAATTCGCATCAACTGGGGGCGGCCGTGCAGGCACCGGGTCAAGTTAACTCGAAGGGAATGGAGGAAGAAGAAGGAACGGCTCACCAGTACTGGCACCAGAAGCGGAGCATGTGCGCGTCGTTGGGGCGCGCCTCCACCGTCTTGAAGCACTCGAACGCCGGCATCGCGTACCCGAACAGCAGCCTGCGTCGGCGTCAGAGCAAAATCAGGAGACAGAAGAGGGAGAGAAACCGCCACGAGCCCGTTCGCCCAGACCCAGTGCAGCGACGAATAGCCACTCCACGCAAGGAACGGGGACTCACAGCAGGGTCTTGGACAGGACGCCCCCCAACATCTCGCCGGCCGCCGACCAGCCGGATCAGAAATGCAGGCGCGGAGGCGGAGTCGTGCGCGCGTGGACGATCCGCGGCGTGGCGGTCCCCTCCAGCACCGTGCGGGATGCAAATTGCGGTTCTCTCGGCGCTGGCGCTCCTTGGGGACACGAGCGGGGGGTTGGCTTGGAGAGGACAATATCAATCAGAGAAGGCGGGCGAGAGGGGGACGAGGAAGAAGGTGTTGCGGGAGAAGAGAAGAGAAGGCGACTCGCGACTGCAGGAAGTGGCAAGTTGCCGAGTTGAACAGACGTTGTTGACTGCGGGAGGGGGTGGAGGCAAATTTGACATCAATCATGGAATGAACTGCCCGTGAAACTATTTCACACGGCTGACCTTTTTGTGTGACGCCCGACACGAAGGCGCCACACTATATTGTGCAACGCCTCACAGATAAGCGCTACACGCCTGGCCAGCGTTGCACCCCAAACTGTCTAAAAATTACTAAGTCATTGTACAGAGCCTAAGAGCTAGGCGCTGCACTGTATAGTGGGGCGTCTAACTCTCAGGCGCTGCACTAGTGGTTGCACTACAAAATGAAGCAACCACTAGTGCAACGCCTAGAAGCTAGGCGCTACACTGTATAGTGTGGCGCCTAACTCTCAGGCGCTGCACACTGACTTAGTAATTTTCGGATCACAAGGGTGCGACGCCGGCCAGGCGTGTAGCGCCTATCTGTGAGGCATTGCACAATGTAGTGTGGCGTCTTTGTGTCGGGGTCACACAAAAAGATCAGCCGCGTAAAAAAAATTTATGGGCAATTCATTCTGTGATTTGATTTGATTCATAGGTCAAATTTGTCAGTTTTGCCGGGTGGGAGCCGCGCTCGGCCCGGTATCTCTCGTCACGTTTGCGACTTTGCGGTGGATGACCCGGTGGGGCCACCTAGAGGCTGCGGAGGTGGTCGCGTGTGGGTAACACGATGAGTATCGGTGCGAGATTTCTTTCGTTTCTGCCTTTGGACCTTGGTTTCCGTGCCTCACATGCTTTCGTGGACGGATATATACGCTCATCAAAACTCTATCGTCAACTCTTTTTTTCCTGCTTTTGGGAAGGTTGGGCCAACTCCGGCGCAAACAGATGCACGTTTGGTTTGATTTTTATCTGTTTGGGGCCGCTGTTGGAGAGGTGTCCATCTTCGTCCGCCTATTTTTTGATAAATGCGTTTAACTGGTCAATCCATTTGGTCCGTCTTTTTTTTGTCAAATTTCTGAACTTGGATATTATATGCATATTGATCAAATAAACAACTTAAAATAAAACATTGCATGTGATTAAACAAATAAGTCACAAAATTTTACATCATAATAAATACAAATCTCATAGTTCACAACTAAAAGAATTTTAAAACTGTACCAAATACATTTAAAAAAACGAGAAGATACATTATTGGTTGATGCCTATGTGAGTCCACATATGTTGAATCAAATCCAATGCCAAGCAAATGGATAGTCTTTCACTTTCAGGGTATACAATCACGCATCCATGAAAATTTCTATTGGTTGTTGCAGTGTTTCCGTGCCTCCCATGCTTCCATGGATAGATATATAAACTTCCCTTCTTCGTGTGGTGATGAATGCCAAACAAATAAGTTACCCAATTCAATTTTAACATGTCCCTTTGTATTGCCCCTGCCAATCAAGTGGATAGTTCTTTCACTTTCGGTGCATACAATCTAGCCTTCCAAGCATCCCCGAAAAGCCTCTCGGTTCATTGATCGCTAACAACCAGGTTGTATCCGCGGTATTTAGTTCTCTCAAGTACTCCGGCCCAAACACTGCAACCACAGCTTTGCAAAACTTGTACAATGACGCAAGGCATGTGGACTCACTCATGCGGACATACTCATCCACAAGATCACTAGGAATTTCGTGTGCAAGCATACGAACAGCTATAATATATTTCTGATAAGAGAAGAAGCCAACCTTTTCAAGAGTATCATACCTGCATTTGAAGTTGTTAGAAGGGAGAGGGGGATTTGATGGAATCGATTGTTGTATTGCTTGAGCCTCGTGGGCATATATATATGAGTACAATGATCAACTTGGAGTACAAGACAAGCCAGAACACATCCTAGTCTAT
>NC_057808.1:216282259-216425887 GCF_018294505.1 Triticum aestivum
GACGCAGACGGTGAGACTGGAGAAGAATCCGAAGGCAAGCCGACGGACACCCCCTACAGTCGTAACGGTCGATGCATCACGGAAGGCGTGGCTGGAGTGGAAACGGACGAGGTTGCTCAAGCAAGGGGGTAGCCCTTTGTGCCATTTGTCGATGTAGCCGAGAGCGTGGGTGGTGGAGCCGTGGTCGAGGTAGCTGTGCGAAGAATGCCGTGGTCAATGTCGGGTCGGGGTGGCCGGTGTCGAGGAAGTCGCGGAGCCGCGGGCGCAAGGAGGCGTCGAGTTAGCATGGGCACAATGATGTCTAAGTAGGGGTGCGCCGGAGAGAAGTTGGTGTTGACGAGGCGTCGCGACGGGTTTGCCAAGCCCGGGGACACATCGTGGACGAAGGCACGCACAGGTGTTGCCAGCACCGGGCATGCGTAGACGGACGAAGACGAAGTTGACGAAACGCCGCACCAGGCTTGCCAGGCCCGGGGACACGTCGTGGACGAAGGCACGCATCGGTGTTGCCAGCACCGGGCATGCGTAGACGAGGGACCTGCACGAGCTGTACGCCATGTCGAAGAAGTCGGAGGGGCCAGTAGAGAAGAACTCGACGACGGTTGCGACGCCAATCGGCGCGGGGCCAATGTCACCCGCGGTTGTCGGAGTAGACGAAGTGGTCGGGGTAGATGACGGCGACGCTGACGACGAGCTGGTGCTGGACGAAGACGAAGGAGGTGGACAGGCGGTGGCGGCGGCTACGGGGTAGCGGTGGAAGCGGCCAAAGTAGAGCGGCGGCGGCGGCCTGACAGTGGCGGCGGCGGCTAGGTTAGGAGCGCGGCGGCAGTGCTCGAAGTAGACGAAGAACCCTGACAGCGTGACGAAGACCGGCGCGGAAGGTGGCGTTCCCGCTCCGAAGGAGGCGGCGCGGCGCATGCCACGGGAAGTCGACGCGCGGGAACGGCGGTGGACCGCGGGCCTCGACGCTACGGCCCGAAGGGGAGACGCAGTGGCGGTGGGCAGGTCGGGGCGACGGCGGGGACCACGGGTTGCGGCGCTACAGCCAGAAGGGGCGGCGCAGCGGCGAAACTCGGGTCGGTGCAACCGCGGAACGGACTCGGGACGGCCAAGAGCGGACGGCCTCGGGGCGGCGGAGGACCGCGGGCCGCGGCACTATGGCCCGAAGGGGCGACACAGCGGTGACGCGGGTCGGTGAAGCCGGGAGAAGAACCACGGGTTGGCGGCGCTGCGGCCCGACAGGGCGACGCAGCGGCAGCCCGATGCTCGATCGGTGTAAAGGCGCTGACGATCTTCACGGATCCAGCGGAGGCACGCAGACGACTGATCAGATCGGTCGCGTGCCGTAGATGGAGAAGGTCGCGTATGCTTGGGTGATCAGTCCAAACATCCGCAAAGTCGAAGTGTCCGCGTGGCATGAGTCAGACGGACGTGGCAGACGGTAGCGGCGTATGTCTGCGTGGCCGGATGAGCTAATAGCGCGCGTTCGCCGACGGGAGCACAAGCGCACCCGCACGTGGAGCAACACATGCAAGCATCAGAAAAACCAGCACGGGATACATGGTCCGCGCCAGGACGATGGGCCGATGCATGACCACCACACAAGTGCACGCGTTGCATGCGTGAACCTGGGGAGCCGGCAACCGATCCGGGTGAAGGCGAAAGTCGATGGAAGCCGTGATCTGATGAAGGCGAGAATGGCCGGCACACAGCAACTTGCGGACAATTGCGCGGACGTCAGCCCTTATGGGCCACCGCGTATCGCAGACGGCTGTGTCGAAGAAGAGGCCGGTGTAATCGATGTCGGTGTCGAAGTAGACGCGCACGAGGGTCGACGGCGACGGCGGGCGACGTAAACCGATCAAGCATAGATCGGAAAACCAAAAAGTAGACGTCGGTCAAAGCGACCGGCGAGAGAGAGAAAAACCCAAATCTAAGGATCGGGAAAAAGACTCTCTAGGGCAGCCGGTCGACACGACTGGCGGACGAACCCTAGGTACGGGTGGCGCGGCCCCCAGCGGCGGTCATGAAGGCCGACCGCCCCAGGGGCGGAAAGGGCGGCGGCTAGGGTTTAGAACCCGGAAACTGATACCATGTTAGAAGGGAGAGGGGGATTTGATGGAATCGATTGTTGTATTGCTTGAGCCTCGTGGGCATATATATATATGAGTACAATGATCAACTTGGAGTACAAGACAAGCCAGAACACATCCTAGTCTATCTCTTCTTTCCTAATAATCAATATACTCAACAGAAGTAACCATCATACACCACCACTCTCTCCCGAATACGGTTGAACGCATGTCTCCCTATCCGGAAGCGTTGCCGGAAAAGGTTGGGAGGGAATAGTGGGTCATTGTACTTGAAATAATTGTTGTAGAGAAGGTAATGGCCCCTCCCTCTATTACGATTCAACCCCGGAGCATGGCTCAGGATCAATTCCCTAAACCTTGGTCGCTGCCTAGTAATGTGCTCATTGGCGACCAAAGTAGCTATCGCAGCATCATCATCATCGTCGGACGATTCTTTAGATGATGAACACATGAAGTTGTTGTAAAAAAAACTCATCCAAGCTGTCCACCATGATGAAATCGTACCTCAATTGATTCGGGCAGACCGTCGAGCACCTTGCTGGCGACGACGGGGGTGGACCAGCAGGGCGCGGGCAGTGACACTACAAAAAATACACTTCCGTGATGGTACGTGTTTGTCACAGTAGGTCACGTTTTCTGTCATGCATGTACATCCATGACGATTTTATGACAGAATCAAGATAGTCATACATGTGTTGTCGTAGAAGTGTTCCATGACATTACCAAAAATATCATCACGGAAGTGTCCACTTCCATGACAATAAATCCCGCGTCATAGAAGTGCTTTCTTCAAGGGTGACCGACACGTGGCATCCATCGTAACGGCTCGCCGTTACGCTATCGGGTCCGGTTTTGGATCCGATAACCCGTTAACAGCCCCAACCAATGGGGATTTTCCACGTGTAAAATCATCATTGGCTGGAGGAAACACGTGTCGGCTCATCGTTGGGATAGATGTCATCCACTCATTGGACCGAAGGCGCCTATGATACATCGACACGTGGCAGGGCCCAACAGAGGCCCATTCCTATGAAAAAGCCAGCCCGTTTGACTTGGTCAAAAGGTGGCGGGCCGGCCCACGGAAAGCCTATTAACGACCTGTTCGCATATAGCCCATTTACAGCCCGCTAACTCAGGGCCCGTTACGACCTATCCGAATTAGGCCCAGTAGGCCAGTAGCGTCATCTGGGCCGTCCAATATGATTCCGGCCCGCTTCAACTTCCGGCCCATGTATAGCCCATGAAGTCTTTTGGCCCATATGAGGCCCTTTGTAACTCTTGGCCCATTAACGACCCGTGGTGAAACTGGCCCGTAATGAACAATGTATCACTTTATACCCATTAACAGCCCATTATACCGTTGGGCTGTTTCCAGCCCATGTTATCTTTCGGCCTTCTCAGGGCCAATTTATTCTTGGGCTCATTTCCAGCATTCGGTTACTTACGACCCGTTATTGTCATTTTCTGCTTGTGGGCCAAATTCAGCTCGTGGTTACAGTCGGCCCGTTTGTGGCCTGTTAATACATTGGGCCATTTTCATAGCGTCATCAAATACGGCCGATTAACGATGGCCCGTTATGGTCGGCCCATGAACGGACGATTCCAAATCTAGCCCGTTTACAGCCATAATGCGGTATGTTATTGGCCCATGTTTGGGCAATCGATCATACGGCCCGTAGAAGGCCCATTGATGATACGGCCTGTAGAAGGCCCATTGATAATACGGCTCGTAGAAGGCCCATTGATGATACGACCCGTAGAAGGCCCATTTTCTCTACGCCCCGCAGAAGGCCCATTGTTTCTACGGCCCGTAGAAGGCCCAGTGTCACTACAGTAAATATGTAGCCCATGGTTATTGTGGCCTAGTTTTAAAAAATAGGTTATTGCGGCCACTAGCAAACCGCGGAAAAAGAACAGCACTGACTACAAGCAAACAAATAAACAAGACAACAAGGAAATAAATAAGCAAGCAACTTACGCTAGGCTATCACGGCTATTACACATATTACATCCATTAGGCATCAAAGTTCGCCACCAGTGCAAATATAGGGAACAAAGCAGCATATCATATACACTGGTTGTCAAAGTTGGCGACCAGTGCAAATAAACGCCGCAGCAAAACAAGTCCAGAACTGAAACCACTTCAGAAGATCTCAAGAAACAATATCCTGGGTACCCATAATGCCGGCAAGATGCTTAGCAAGCTTATTAACTTTCTCTTGTTTGGCACTTAAATCCTCCAGCGCTTGTTGTTGCACCAGAAAGTATGCATCTGAATTCTGCAGGGACTTCCTCAGTCCTTCAGCTTCCTATCGCAGCACATCTGATCGATGTCTTTCAACTTGAAGCTGAGACTCAAGAAGACGAACTGATTCAGGCAGCGAGTTCGAAGAGCTTGTGCTAGTAGTAGTGGCCAGTAACTCGAACACTACATCAGACACGACTTTTGGGTTCTCTCACCGTCGTCAAGGTAGTTTTTATCAGCTTTCTTGGAGACCAACAGGGATGTCTCACTATCTTGAACCTTATCTGCATTACTTCCTTTACCATTGCATAACGGGGTACTGTTCTCCAATATTTTGTCTGCATTCTAAAAGAGAAACAAGCAGACACATCACAGGTTTACCATGTTGTATATGAAACCCATTTTGGTAAATCGGTTCAGTAGTAAAGTGCACATGATAACAACATGAAACAAACATATATCTATGTACCATGGCCACTTTATGGTCTATATCATTCTAGTTTTTGTTGCCAAATCAAGATAGAGACACAGTTCAAATAATATTTGTTCAAGACAAAGCAGAATAGACAGAATATAAGTGTGGGAAACTATAGAGCAATAACAACACTTGTAATGTGCATGACATGAGAACATAACTGTTTATTCAATTGAAACTGAAATCAACATAGAGCAAGTTACAACAGCAAACCAATTAAAGAAAGAGGTTTAAAACATACCTGTTGCGCCATTGGAGTTTCAATTCCATCCTTCAAATTTGAAAATAGTTGGTCTGAGTAAATACAGTGATGCAAGAGCAAAGGAGTATGAACCATAGCTACAGAACCTGACCTGAGAACAATTTCTTCTTCTCCTTTAAGCGTTGAGTTGGGATTCGGAGTGGTGGTCTTCGTGCTTTGGGCACTGTAGTTCCCTTACTAACTGCTCGTGTTTGGGTGCTCTATGGTGGAGACGGTGTTGTGTCAACTGGAACTGGGTTACTATCTGCTGGGGTTGGGGTTAGAAAGGGTGTAGCTGGTTCTCTGTCCAACTGGGTAGGGGTACAATCTATGAGAGTCTGGGTTATGTGTGGTGGGGCTGGTTCTTGGGCAAGTACAACCGTGGTTCTATCTGCATCAACTGGTAGCACTATCTTTTCTGAAGACCGTGTTGTTACTCCCTTAGATACTGCCATCACCCTCTCCAATTCAAATGGCTGATAAACAAGAAAAGTAATTGAATGTACAGACATTGTATGATAGACAGGTGCAATGGATAGTGGGGAATAAAAGAGGGCATGAAATAATTCACATTTATGTTGTCTAACCAAACAGGATAGCATGACACAATTTCACATATATGATGGCTAACTAAACAGGATAGCATGACACAATTTCACATTATGATGGCTAACTAAAAAAGATGGAAAGACATAGTTCAAAATATGATGACTATGTAAACAGGATGATATGATATAACTATATAATGTGTTTATTAAATAGGTTGGCATGCCATAATTCACATACATGCCGCCTATGGAAACATGATAGCACGATATAATTCCCGGATAGAATGACATAATTCAAAATATGATGATTGTAAACACTAAACATGATGAGATGATATAACTATATGATGTCTTTATTAAATGGGTTGCCATGCCATAATTCAGATAGATGCTGTGTACATAAACATGATGGCATGATATAATTCAAATATATGATTTATATAGTAAGCAAGTAAGCAGATGGCAATCCATATATGATGTAAAAACTAAGCAATGCAAGACAACATGCATGACATGGGTAATATAACCCTCCGAAGTTTGAGCATAGACCTCAGGGGGGAAATAGGACTGGTCATTAGTCTCTGAATCCTCCTCTGAGGAGCTCTCTGTATCCAGCAAGATGTCTGCTTCAGCAGGTAGCATTCTCTTCTCTGAATACCTTGTTTTCACTCCAGATACTTCCATCACCGCTTCAAATGGCTGATGCACAGGAAGAGTAGTTGAATATACAAACGTTGTCGACAAATGGAACACGTAATACAAAAAAATGATAGCATGATATAATTCACATACATGATGATTGGCTCAACAGCATGGCATTGCATAATTCACATATATAATGCCTTTGCAATAAGATAGCATTGCATAATTCACATATATAATGTCTTGCAACAAGATGGCAATGCATAATTCATATATATGGTAATTAGACACTAAACAGGTGGCATTCACACAAAGCATGTCTAAACTAATCAAATGACATAGCAATGCAAGACACCATACGCACGATATGAGCAACATAACCCTGCCAAGTTAGAGCATACACCTCGGGGGGAGGGGGAATATGACTGGTCATCTGTCTCTGAATCCTCCTCTGAGGAGCTATCCGTAACCAGCGAGATATGCGCTTCGTCAGATAGCATAGTCTGCTCTGAAGACCTTGTTTTCACTCCAGAATTTTCCATCACCATGTCAAATGGCTGATGCACACGAAGGTAGTTGAATGTACTACATTGTTGAAAATGTAATACGTAACGAAAAAAAAGGATGGCCTGATATAATTCACATATAAGATGACTGCTAAGTAGGATGGCATTGCAAATTCACATATATGATGCCTGGCTAAACAAGATGGCGTTGCATAATTCACATAAACGATGAATAAACTAACAATGGCATTCACACAAAGCATGTCTAAACTAAGCAGTTGACATATTGATGTATAAAGTAAGCAACGCAAGGCACCATATGCATGATATAACCAACATCAGCATGCCAAATTAGAGCAAAGACCTCAGGGGTAAATATGAGTGGTCTTCTCCATCTGAATACCCCTCAGAACAGACATCTTCCTCTCGATTACAAATCGAAATGGGTGGAGGGGGCTGCCTTGCACCTACCATGGAGCGACGTCTGCATGAAATTTTATTGCCACGCAAGGCTCGACTCTTTTGCTCTACATGTTCAGTTCCATTGTGTACAATAACTGACATGCATAGGAATAAAACATAGTGAGATTATGTAAGGAGTGCATGCAGAATCAAGAGTGATGGTAGCAACCTGTGGATAGACCCAAACCAATGATAGCAGGCAGATAATGGCTTCAGTTAAAAATACAGTAATGGCTTCTTTATTATTTGTTTCCCCCCAGACATGAAACTCATAGTAGACACCAGAGATTAACCAGATAGTAGATAGATACTATTGATTGCGGCCCCGATATGTACCCCACAACCATTTAAAAACTCATGTTTGACCATTAGTTTGGAGCTGACTCAGAGTCTAATCGTGAACAAGACGATAAAGTAGCATGTAATATTAAGCGATGCATAACGTAGCAGACACGAAAGAGTGCGACCTCTCTTGCGGACCCGTGTAGTCCTCGAGGTCATCTGCTCGGTTGATGATGTAATGCAGTTGTCATGGCTGCCGGCGGCGGGGAAGAAGATCTGAGGCGGCGAAAGACAGTCTGGAGGCCGGATCCCTGCTGTGCTGGACCCTCTGTCGTTGGACCAGCTGAGCTTGGGTGGACGACGGCGCAGCAGGAGCGGGACAAACCACACAAGGTTTTCTTTGACAACTATCTGTAAGAGAAGTAATTCTGTAAGGGCTCGTTTGAATTGGAGGATTCTAACAACGCAGGGATAGGAAATACACAGTAATAGGATAGGAATGCACGTGCAAAACAGAGAATTTAAAACAACAGGATTTCTGCCAATCTGGTGTTTGGTTCACAAGAATTGGAAGATCACAGGATGCAAAGAAGCATGGTGAGATTAAGTCAAACCACAAGAAAATGTACGGTTATAATGCTATTATGCTACTTCTTAGTCTTGGCTTCATGAATAGGAATTTGAAAAGAGGACAAGTGGAAATTAAAATCCGTACGGTTTTCTTTCAAGGAGACACTAAAGGAACAATCCTACAGTTTTCCTTTGCTCCATTCCTTTGAACCAAATGCATGAATAGTAGTACCATAGGAAACTTTCCCAATTCCTATGTTTTTCCTTCACTTTTCCTTTCAGCACTGGCGATTCTAGTAGGCAGGCTTGAGCAAGGAAAAGCTACACTCAAAAAATGTTTTTGTGCTACTTGCCTACTTCTACTACTTTGGACCCAGGCCACTGCCCTACTAGCTCAACTCCCAGGCCCATCGACAAATGCACAGCTCAAACACGCAGAGATAAATAATGATGGCGTTCAAGAGAGTCCATCACAGATAGCTAAGTTGCCTGATACCTCACTGCTTGTCATATAGTAGGAGAAACTAATCGTATTTCACGTTACTGCATGTGCTCAGTGGACAATATATATAACATGTAGAGTAAAAAAGAGATGCAACAAGTGTACAACCTCTTTGGCGAAGCCATGTCAATCTCAGTGTGATTGGGTTGGTCGGTGAGGATGATCCGACTGACTTCGCTGTCGGAGGAGGGGAAGAAGATCTTAGGCATCTTGAGATGGAGCCCGGGGTACTGCTCCACTGTGATGGAGGGTTTCGTCGTTGGAGCATCTTCGGTGAGTTGTACGACGCTGAGGCTGAAGCAGGACAGGAGATACAACGTTAACCTGAGTGGAATTCTAATAGCATCTCCAATAGATGATGTAAAATACATAACCACAAAGTGCTAGATGTAAAATACATCAGCCGCTCATCTCTGAACTTAACTGTCGAAACTGAATTTAACTGTTGAAACTGAACTTAACTGTCGAAACTGAATTTTGCTGTCGAAACTGAATTTTACTGTCGAAACTGAACGCACTAGCTAGTAGCAGAAAAGCAGTAGTAGCAACAGCAGCAGTAGCAGCGCGTGCAAGAGCCGGTCAACTGAATTTTTCATCACTGGTCAGTCGATTTTCCAGTCGTTGGATACGAAATCAAGGGCCTGCAGTTCAATTTCAACCTCCACCCCCCTGAGCCACCAGCCACCACCGACCAAACCGCCGTCCTCCGCCGCCCACGGCCGGCGGTGCGCCGCCCCGCCCGCCCCAAAACCACTCCCCACCGCTGGTCCACCGCCGCCCCGGCCATCCCTCTAGGCCCCCCGTGCCGAGCTTTTTCTCCGGTGATCCCCACGCCACCACCCCACCACCGCCGGCGACCACCGCCCCCACCCTGAACCCTAAGATAGATAGTGGGGTACCTCTCCGGGAGCCCCCCTCCCCGCTGCGGCTGGTTCTTCCTTAACTCCGGCGAGCCCCCACCCCCTGAAAATCGACTGACCCAAAAGTCGATTCAGTCGACTGAAGTGTAGCTAAATCGGAGCAGCATCGCAAGCAAGAGCAAGAGCGAGAGCAGCAGCGCGAGCAAGAGCAAGAGCAAGAGCAGAGCAAGCAGGGGACCGGGAGCAAGAGCAGAGCAGCAGCGTGAGCGAGAGCTAAAGCAGCAGCAGCTCCTACTGATGTGGACGTCACCGCCGGAGCGACGCCATGGAGGAAGTGGCGGCGACGCCGCCTTGGATGGAGCCGCGCCGTGGAGGCTCGGGACCGAGCACCGGCAGCACCATGAGATCGAATCAAGAAGAAAATGCGGCGATTAGTGTACAACCTCTTTGGTGGCGCCGCTTAGGCCTCAGCTTCATCCGAGGAAACGGTGATGATGATGCTCTTCCGGTGGTGCAAGTGAAGACGGCGGTGTGGGAATGGAGGTGGCGTGAAAGACGAGGAGAACGTCGGGGCAGCTCCTTGGAGGTGGAGGACGGGGTGGCTGAACTGGGGGGACGACGAGATCGACGACGGATCCCCATCCGGTATGGTGGATGAGGGACGTCAAGGTGTTGCTGTGGGCGACGTCGTCGGGGAAGAGGCTCCGGTGGGTGGCGGACGGAGGAGGGTGTGGGGCTTCGCGGGTTTTCACGGCCTCGGTGTACGAATGGGTGGGCGGATGGGATGGGAGTGGGTTACCATGGCTTAGGGACGTGCTTGTCCGAAATGTGGGGTAAGTTACAAAATTACCCCCAACGATTTGAGCTAGGCGGTTCTTTCGGTTCAGGGGTATCACGGGTATTTCGCGTGTCGGGATTTCACAGGAGGTGGGAGTTTTCGCGCGCGTTGCAATTTTGGAATAGCAAGGCGCGAGTTGAGATGGAGGGAGTTGTCGGAGCACAACGAGACAAATATATATCTTAAATATTTCGGGGTAACAAGGCGCGGGTTGAAATTTCCGGACAAGCCCAACGTGTACTGTACCAAATCAATTCGCACTTCCGTCGACGAAAAAACAAAATGAAATCAATTCGCAATACACAAGAGAGTCTAGTCCCGTGTACTATACCAAATCAATTCGCATACAAATGTCATTCAAAACTTTGAATTCATGTTATGTTCAATTAAAATATTTCGCTACGTGTATAATGAATGCAACCTGCTACTCAAATGAACGTTTTAGTGCATTCCAAACGTATATACTACCGCTTCAATATGAACTAAATTTGAATTCGTTTCTCTATTTGAATAAGATCTACAATGATGATTGTTGTGAAGTCAAACCATTTGAATTCGTTTCTCTATTTTAATAAGATCTACAATCATCATTATTGTCAAGTTAAACCATCGTTTGTGTATTATCTTCACAGCACACCACATGATTACTCTCGAGTTAGATATGAACTATGTGTACTATATGAACTCGAACTCGATTTTTTGAATCCACTTTATGTTGATTTCAAATCACAGTACATTTCAAGCTCTAGCTAGATCTTCATAATCTAAACCATGTCTCATATGTATAATGTGTTTATCACATAATGTATGGTGCCCCGCCCCCTACGCCTACAAGTATTTAGATGTGAGTTGCAAACACCACACATTACCACAAATTCAAATAAAATGTGAGATTGTTCGATATATAGTATTGTTTAGATTGTTCGATATTTAGTTGTAAGCTGCAAACGCCACACATTATCACAAATTCAAATAAAATGTGAGATTGTTCGATATATAGTATGGTTTAGATTGTTCGACATTTAGCTGTGAGTTGCAAACGCCATGCATTATCACATTATGGTATAACATGTGCAAAACCACAGCACGCGTATCACCGCTATATTCATGCATGCATATGTTTATAACACTATGATCTCCTATTCAAATATATGAATCCACTTTCATATCAAATTATGATCTTTGTTAGTCTCTTACACCCACACAATCCTCTAACCTTTGTAGCTAGCACTAACTTTCTCTCGTGCATGCACACGCCCTCCTCGCCCTCCCCCTCCCTCAGCATTCTATCCATCGCGCACATTCATTTTTTTCTTTAGGTCGTTCTCCCACAGTCTCCACAACTCCTTTCCGACACACACCGATCGATAAACCTCTCCAGCGTCTGCCTACAACATACGTACACACGCACCTTCCATCTCCTCCTTTCTGTGTCCATGCCTCGTGTCTCTCATACGGTCCCACACACGTGTAAACTCTCGCCCCTCTTTTCATCGATCTCACAACCGCACACTCCTCCCCCTATCTAGCTAGTAGCTCGGCCTCTCGCACCACCTCCTAGCTCCATTCTCTCTGTCTATCCGTCTCGCTGGGCCTTATTTGCCTCTAACAAATGGATGTACACCGACCGATCTCCCGCTATACATATAGCTAGCTAGGTCCTTATAACTCGTTTTCCCCACGCGTCGATCGATCTACCTCATTAGTTATGTCTCTCCCTTCCTCCGACAAACAACAATTGATCTACCGATCTAGTTAGGTTTGCTTAGCAAACACATGGTTCCCCTTCATCATCCATGCATGCGTCCCGACAGATCTATCACGCACAGGCACACACAGAAACACATCCCCACTCTTATTGATAATATTGCAGTTCTACCCTCAGTTTGTCTAGTAGGCCTCTCCCACCATCTTCGAGAAGCAACTCCATCACCCATCCAGCACTCTACCCCTCTCCCTCCCTCTCTCTCCTCTCTCTCTCTCTCTCTGTCCCAACCTATTTCCCGTCCTTCAGTTATGTATGGATGTCGACCCATCTCCCTCAAGACATAGCTGGGTCTCTCCTTCTCAACACATATACGAGTCGTTCTACCTCTTTAGTTAGGCCTCTGCCTCCCCCTCCCCCACCCCCCCCACACACACCGATACATCGAGCGCTCTAGTCATGTCTCCCTGCCACACACAAACTTGCCATGTGCCCTCTGACGTTCTGGTAGGTCAGTCGCCCTATATCTTTGACTTGCACACACACAATTTCGATGGCTCTCTTCATCCATCTCGCACCCACCCACTTGATCCTCTCTTCGACTCTATCGATATCTATGACCCCTCCCTCTCTTCTCGTGGATCGCCCCTCTGGCCCTCTCTATATGATATGGATATGCCTCTATTTCACACACATTGCATGCAAAATTTTGTTTGAGATGTCATCGACACATATTCCCACAAATACATTCACGAAATCACCACCCCCCCAAAACAAAAAACACTCACGAACGCACACGCCATCTGTCTAGGTTTGTATCTCTCTCACACACACCCACGTAGGTGGGGGACGTGCACGAAGAGAAGAGGTGCACGCACGGCGCACGTACTCCGTCTCTTTCCCAACCACACCCGCACGGGTACACGGTGGAGCTCATTTCTGTACGAAAAGGCAGCCCACGTGGTAATTTGACACGCGTACTGGTTGTCCACTTGATAGAGGATCGTCTACCACGGATGAACAAACAAATTGCGACTTGACACGTTATGTTAAAAAAGAGGCAAACCATGTGGGGCCTACCTTAGAGGCAAGGCTCTATACACTGGAGTACTTTTGATGTGTCCCGTCAACTCGCAGAACGAGGAGAAGCTTGCTTAGTACGCCGTCTCCCCGCCCACGGGCGCGGTGGCTCGCAGGATGAGGTGAAGCTTGCTTACTAGTACGCCTTACGCCCGCTCCCTCGCCCACGCACGCGGTGGCTCGCAGGACGAGGAGAAAATTTTACTACACCCTCCGTTTACTCCTCGTCCCTACCTTGGTTAGAGAGATTATCATATTGTTTGGAATATATGTCCTTTAGTAGATTTCAATATGAACTACTAGTACATACTCCAAACACTGATGTATATAGACGTATTTTAGAGTGTAGATTCACTCATTTTGCTCCGTATGTAGTCCATATTGAAACGGACGTAATAGTACGCACTCTCCCTCGCCCCTCGACCCTCGCCCATGTGGTGGACGTGTAGCAATTCATTCGGTCTCATATAGCCAGAACGATATATATTGCAGTACCATTATTGCTCGACTTCCCGAAGAGGCGAAGAGCCAATCGCAAGGTTAATATTTTGGAGATGCCAAGCACAAGGTTTATAGGAGAACGAGTAGTAGGTGCCGCGTCATTTATAAATAAAGTTTTTTCTTCAGTGGCACGTACGCATATAAATAGGTTCATATGGAAGAAAAGGAAACCACTCCACTATATACATAGGCAGAACGAGCCTACACGGTTGCTTGCTGGGTTGCTCTCTTCTGTCTTCACACTCTCTCGCACAAAACAACTGTGGGCCACATATCTACATCCTGGTGGATCACGTTCACGGGGGAAGGGGTGGATGCTTAGTGTAGATGCGGTCGCCGTCGCGACGGTGAAACCACTGTCGCACGTCCCGATCAGGGGTCCCCGCGTTCTCTCTCACAAAGCTGCAGGTTGCCTTCGTCCATTGCTCACTGCCGCGACGTGGCAGTTGCCTCCTCCACCACCCTCCTCTAGGTTGAGCTACATCCCGACATCCCTCAGGTACAACTCCCTTACAGCGGCTTGCACCACTGCTCCAGCTGCCCACATCACTCCATGTGGATATTTCTCTACTTCTTTGCCCCGCACATACCTCTACTGGCTTCTACGTACTGTATTTGTGATGAGTTTATGTCTCATCAACTAGTCCCAGTAATCTTATTCTAATCACGCTTCTTCAATTTCTTTGCCACAGGGATGCTCATCTCGATTTTGGTGAAACTGCACAAAATGATCCGATGGTCAAAGGGTTGCAAACTTCATTTCTTCGGAAGCTCCAACGTTGCCAGCAAATTAAAGCCTGGTTAGGGTTTACGGTTCAAGGGCTAGGGACTGCATGGATCATTTTTTTCTTTAGCTGTCTCTGTTCCAAAATAAGTGTCAACTTTAGTAGTAGTACAACTTTGTACTAAAGTTTGCATAAAGTTGAGACACTTATTTTGGAACGGAGGGAGTACATATTGGCTATGATCTGTCAATCATTGAGATGCAATAG
This sequence comes from Triticum aestivum, assembly GCF_018294505.1. Taxonomy (NCBI): domain Eukaryota; kingdom Viridiplantae; phylum Streptophyta; class Magnoliopsida; order Poales; family Poaceae; genus Triticum; species Triticum aestivum. Next base: position 216,296,802 of record NC_057808.1, read on the forward strand.
CATGCATGTTAGTCTCCTTTGTATTTGATGAAATGTTGCAACGGGCAACCTTGGACGCAAGATACATGAAACAGAAGCTGGAAGCTTCATAGCATTGTACAAATTTATCTCGCTGATAAATTACAGTACGTACTATACTAGTACTATGTAAAGAGTTAGGTGTCGCACGGTGTCCAGAAAATATGGTGATAGTGTGAGGTGGGCCATGTAATCACTGAGCCTGCGTGTTTTCACTGCTCTCGCACTCCTCCGCTGAGAATGGAGAAAATTGTAATCTAGTAGTACCTCCTTTCGCCGAAAGCGTGGGACATCCAGCAGTCCTACCACCTCAGTAATAATGACCAATGAGCCGTCAAATCACATAGACCCAGCAGTAAGTTGGACGGACGAAGCAACCATCACTCTTGAATCCGCTTCTCCCTTCAACGCAGGCGCCAGTGAGAGGTCGCGTCCGCTCTGCCCGGGCATGAATGCGGCACCGATTCTTTGGAGCGGCGCTGACCGTTTCGGGCGGGAAGCGCGCGCGGGCGATGGAGGGGCTTTGGGTGGGCCAGGCTGGTCAGGAGCGGGCGTGGCAGCTGTCCCGCCTGTCCCGACCGGACGCCCGGAAACGAGAGGATGCACCGACTCTCGCGGCTAAATCGTACACTACACACCATCTCTCTGTAGGAGTAGGTCGATGTGTCGCTCTCTCTAACACACACATGCTGTTAAACACACACACACACGCCGAGGTAAAATGAGTCTATATCTCAATTAATGAAGACTTGCATGTTACCATCCATATGTTACTACCTACTATGAAAGTAGTAACATAGACTAGTAACATATGCATGTTACTAGTCCAAGTTACTCACCACTATGACCAGCCTAGCAATGTAACCAAACGCTCCTTACTCTGCCTTGTTATCTCCCCGGAAACCCAATGCATGGAGCGCAACTACGCGTTGATGCATGCGAGTTAATACGTGGCCCTGCATGGTAGCTAAAACGACATCTCTTAGTTGTTGTGATTAATTGTTGCGTTTAGAGACAGAAATCAGGGCTTTGATTGGAGGAAGGACCGGTCAAGTTTCTCCTTCTCCTCCAATCTGCTTGCACCTCGTTTCGAAAAAAATCTGCTTGCACCTTGGTCCCGCTGCACCTTCTAACGTGACTTATTACACCTAGACGGAGGGAGTAGTACGAGATACGGTGGCACACTGACTTAGGTCGAATACAAGTGCCCAAAATTGTGTGCATGTTATAATAAGGATTCACTTAAAATAGTACGTGAGCGAACAGAGGGATCAATTGGACAGTGTTCACGAGCAGTAGCGAGATGTGTGAGGTAAGATACACCGCTGGCGCTTTTAATTTTTCTTATTAATTTGTTTGTTTCACCCTCTGACTGGTGGGACCCAACGTACTACGTGGAGAAAAGTAAGGTGACTAAGGCTGCATTATTTCTGTACTACCAACACTGCTTTAAATCCCAAAAGACCTTACCACCAAAGCCACATGACACGATTATGATTTAAATCCCAATGACTCCCACGCAAAAAAAACACGGCATGCTTGTCACACGAATGCAGGAATGTATTAAAGGTTATTTTCCTCTCGTTAAACATAACGTGGGGGTGGTGTAGCTGGTTAGCCTGTTCGCTCATCAAACTTGAGGTCTCGGGTTCGATAACTACACTTGAGCATAATTTTGTTTTTGTTCGACTTCTTTCTTCCACCCAATGACAGGTAGGCCCCGCATGACAGAGAGAGAAAGTGATCTGGGGCGGTGCCAGGAGGATTCTTTGACTGGTCAAAATGGATGGATACGGAGCTATACGATCTCGTAGTGACCGTATAATCACCTCATCACGTATACGCTGCAGCCTCGGCGCTTGTTTTCTAGGGTTTGCACTCTTCACACTCTCTCTCCAGTATATATATACACGCTGGAGCCTCAGCGCTTGTAGTTGCTCTCTTCACACTCTCTCACCCTCTCCAGATCTAAACAAGACTTCGTTGGCCTCTCTCTCTCCCCTCACTGCTGGTCAAAGAGCCGGCAGGATCCGTCCGCCGGGAAGGGAAGGAGGCTTAACGCTGTCGCCGTCGGCGAGGAGGGAATCCACTACCGGCGCAGCTGTTCTCTTTCACCCAGCGGCGGCGCGGGAGGGCCTCCGACCCCTTCTTCCTCGCCGCCGTACATAGTGTGGGCCGAACGGCCTCCGGTCGCCCACCGAACCCACCCCAAGAACCTTAAGGTATAATTTACTTATTCCACATGCATTGCTCTAGCTGCATGTGGGCTTTTTCCGCTTCTGCACTCGAATCTAGGTGTTGGATCAAACAGGAAAGTAGTGGGGAAAGTTGTATAGCATGAATCTAGGACGTGGTTCAAAGAGGAAAGGAAGGGGGAAAGTACTAGTACAGACTGGCTATCCAGCACCTACGTTGGTCGAAAAGGGGAAACAATGACAAACGCAGTACGCACATCTGTAACGAACTGATCTTTTGTTTTGGGGGACAAGGCTGTAGAGTTTGAGCGGGACTAGATTTGCTGCGCTCACATAGGGAAAGGTGTCTAAAGATAACAAAACTGGGACCAACACAAATATGCTCCTTGGTTGTTTTTGTTCTTTGTTGCAACAGACTGTGCATCACCCCTTCATACATCGGTAGATGCACATGGTGCTGGTGCGTCCACTGTCCCGTGCAACTCTTTAGCTGTTGTTAATCTAAGGCCCTGTTTGGTTAAAAACTCCCTAGTCCCTACCTGCTTGGTTCCAGGGACTAAACATGGACTAGAGGTTATTAAATGACATGCTAAAAGACCATGTTACCCCTAGTAATGAACTAATAGAGACAAGCTGCGATGCGGGGCAGGGGCAACTGTTGGAAAAAGTCCCAAAAAGACTCTCCCTCGGGGTCTTCTTTCTTTAGTCCCTAAAAGTCCCTCCTGTTTGGTTTAGATGGGACTGACACGGACTTTTTTAGTCCCTACACCAAAATGTCCCTGTAAACAAACACCCTCTAATAATGCCGCTGGAAAATTGATGCAATGCCACAGTTAAAAGCAAATTACATGTTTAACGAATTTTATTGTTAATATAATCTCTCTGTTAATATTAATCAATGCCACCGTTTGAGAAATGCTACTGTCTTGCTTTCTTTCCCATTTAGATAAGTTAGATGCTTCTTTTTGTTGGCTTCTGTGTCATCCACCGTTATTGACCACTAGTTGTTTCCTTTGCACCTCTGTGTAAACAGGGTTATCTACTTCACCTCGTTGCTATTGTGACCTTTTGTTGCACTGCACAAAACACTTTTGTTTTAAGAGTGTTTTGTGCAGTTCAACCAAAATGTCACACCGACAATGTTGCTTGATTGCTTGATCTTAGTGGAACTGCACAAGAGGAGATCTTACTTCCTATCCGTGTTGGCAAATTTGGTTCAGATCTTCTTCTTGTGAGTTGTTTGAATTCCGCGTCATGAGAGGTCAGTACTAGCCTTCTTTCACATGATTGTGCAGTGTGCTTTCATATGTTGTGCTACTTGTACGCTAATGTTGCTTGATTTTAGGGAACTGCACAAATGGAGACAAGACTTCCAATCTGTATGTGCACCGTAATATCCCATTGAGGTAAGATAAGGATATTTCACAACTGTTGGCCTGTATTTTGCCACTTTCATCTGAAAATTAACGTCGTTGTTTAGTGCTATACTTGTGCTCCCTAATTGACATGCCAAATCTTACATTGAAGGCGAAGCTTGTCTGTTATTGAACCAAGTGATGAAGGGGAAGAACAAGCGGAAGAAAAACAAAAATCAACTCCCGGTGCTGTAATGAAGCACTGGAACTGTGATGACACAAGTAATGATATAGTTTTGCATCTTAATTTATTGCTATGGCTGGAACGAGCAATTGTTTTGCCACTGATTTGATGCCACTCTTAATGTAATATGTAATTATCTCTACTTGTGCAAACAGGGATCTTCTTTGAAGATACCATATATTTTAGTGGAACTGCACAAGAAGATGTTGGAAACATTAAACTAATCGAGGAGTATATAGTAAGCATGGCAACCACAGTAGATAACAACAGATGGTTCCGGAGAAGTGCTTGATCTGTATGCTCTACACAATAAGCCTCCTGACAAAGGTTGGTACTCGCCCACGGATTTCATCCATATGATTGAGCTTTGTCATCTCTATTGGTGTTGTGCTACTGTTTAGATACTGTCATGAGAAAGTGGTATTGTCCTTGAGAAGTGCTTCATCTGTGTTGTTTTAAATATTTCCTTTCCTTTTTTTCGAGCAAACAGGGATGCTAGCATTTAGTTGTCCTCTTGTCTTTGCACAACAGGATCATCCTCCTCTGAAGAAGAATATGGAGTACGTGAAGTGCCTAGTTCCGATTATGCCAGGATAAAGAAGCCAAGCCTCTCTTCTTAAGAAGGGAGCAGTTGAAGGATGGTTACATTATTGCCCACAAGAACAAACTAACTTCAGCTCAGAAGGACTCACAGATCTCCATCTTTGTTGTTGTGATGGCCAGTACAATGTTGTTTTACGATTCCTTCCGGTGAGTTCCATTTTTTTAAATGTGTGCTCTGCATGGATCATGTAGGTTGACTGTTTAAACTGTCAATTCATAGTACAGTTTGCTTTATACTAATCACTTTTTTGTATTTATGCAAACAGGGGTGCTCAGCTTGATTTCAATGGGAACTGCACAAAATGTTCACGAATACATCGAATATTCTCGAATCATTCATTTCCACCACAAGAAAGGAGGTGCCGATATGTTCAAGGCGTTGCAACATATAAAGGCGAAATCATACAAGCTACGCACGAATTTGGTTGATTTTGGTGGAACTGCACAAAAAGAACAGCTGGTTTATTTAGCACGAGGTGCCATGTCAATGTCCGAACTGATGGCAAACCCTGCCCATTCCACAATCGTAGGCATTTGATATTTTGGAATGGGAAAACCTTGTCAAAGTTTGCTCATTGATGTACGCAAAACAACACGCATTTGACATTTTGGAATGGGACAACCTTGTCAAATTTTGCTCATTGATGTTAGCAAGAAGACATGCGTTTGATATTTTCGAATGGGACGCCCTTTGCTGTTAGCAGCATCGATCGATTTTTCTTTATTCTTTAGTTGTGAAGTAAATATTGGCTCTGACATGTGAATCGCTGAGATGCATAATCATCGATTGTTTTGAATGTTCTCTATGAATTGCCAGGCCTGTGTGTTGATTGCAATGTACAGGAACGCTAAATTTTGTACTCCCTCTGTTCCTTTTTACTTCGCATATTAGATTTCTTTCAAGTCAGTTGATTTTACATTGTGAATGTTGATACTTTTTTCTATAAGATTGGTCAAAGTAGAGATACTTTGACTTCAGACAAAACTTATATGCAGACTAAAAAGGACCGGAGGGAGTACATGTGAAACTGCTGCAAACGAGGTGATCACCCTGGGAATAATGCTAGTACGTATTGTTTTGCATGTTCATCCAATGCCAGTGATACAAGAATTCAAACAAATCGAACTAAATTCATTCATACACTGCCGGATTTCATATAAACATGCCGGATTTCATTACATTTCATACATTCTTCAACTAAAAAGGGGTGCGCTGGAGGTATAATTAATTAACCGTAGCACCCGTGTCCGGCTGAGCCGAACAGAAGCTTCTTCTCCAGCGGACTGAGCTTCAGTGACATAACAGCAGGTGCAGTTGCGTCACTTACATGTGGGCCAGATGCCTCTTGGGTCCACATGCCAGTGACCCAAGTGCACCTGCAGTTAAGTAACTGAAGCAGCGTCCTTCTCCAACATAGCTCTCCGACTCCACGTCACCGCCAAGAAGCTAATCGGCCGTCAATGGTCAACCCGCCTAGCTTGGTTTCAACCGGAGGGTAGCAGCGGTGGCCTTACTTGGACCCGAGTGGCGTGACCTACCGTGTTCTACTCTTCCTTGTTTTCTGTGTGGCGCGGCCTCGTTGGCAGCGGGGCGGGGCCTCGACGGAGCCAGCGATGTCCTCTGTCTCGTTGCCGGCGGGGCGGCGCCTCGGCGGAGCGGGGGAAATCCTCCCCCTCGTTGCTGGCAGGGTGGGGCCTCGGCTGAGCCGGTGATGTCCTCTGCCTCGTTGTTCGCAGGGCGGGGCCTCGTCGGAGCCGGCGGTGTCCTCTGCCTCATTGTTGGCGCCGTGGGGCCTCGGCGGAGCAGGGCCTCGTCGACGCCAGCGAAGCGGGGACTCGTCAGAGCCGGAATTGTCCTCTGCCTTGTCCTCGGTCTCGCCAAACAGCCCGTCACCCACTTCATCGCCCTCTTTGTAGGCGGCCGCAGCCGCTGCCACCCGCATGCGGTACCGCCAGCGCTCGAGGCGGCCCTCGCGGGCGGAGCGGTACGAGTCGAGCAGCGCCTCCTGCTCCCCCCGCTCCACGGCGATCTGCTCCTCCGCCTGCAGGTGCTCCTGAAGGAGATGGTGGTTGTAGGCGGCGTCGGCCTGCGCCTCCCGGAACTGCTCCTGACGCTTCTGCCTCACCGTGTCCATGTATCGGGCACGGGCTCGCCGATGGTCATGGTGCAATGCACCGGCGAGGATGGCGCGGAGGAGGGGGTTGGCGCCGGATCGTCGACTACCATGTTCTTGAAGGAAATATGCCCTAGAGGCAATAATAAAGTTATTATTTATTTCCTTATATCATGATAAATGTTTATTATTCATGCTAGAATTGTATTAACCGGAAACATGATACATGTGTGAATACATAGACAAACAGAGTGTCACTAGTATGCCTCTACTTGACTAGCTTGTTGATCAAAGATGGTTATGTTTCCTAGCCATAGACATGAGTTGTCATTTGATTAACGGGATCACATCATTAGGAGAATGATGTGATTGACTTGACCCATTCTGTTAGCTTAGCACTTGATCGTTTAGTATGTTGCTATTGCTTTCTTCATGACTTATACATGTTCCTATGACTATGAGATTATGCAACTCCCGTTTACCGGAGGAACACTTTGTGTGCTACCATCACAACGTAACTGAGTGATTATAAAGGTGCTCTACAGGTGTCTCCGAAGGTACTTGTTGAGTTGGCGTATTTCGAGATTAGGATTTGTCACTCCGATTGTCGGAGAGGTATCTCTGGGACCACTCGGTAATACACATCACTATAAGCCTTGCAAGCATTGTAACTAATGAGTTAGTTGCGGGATGATGTATTACGGAATGAGTAAAGAGACTTGCCGGTAACGAGATTGAACTAGGTATTGAGATACCGACGATCGAACCTCGGGCAAGTAACATACCGATGACAAAGGGAACAACGTATGTTGTTATGCGGTTTGACCGATAAAGATCTTCGTAGAATATGTAGGAGCCAATATGGACATCCAGGTTCCGCTATTGGTTATTGACCAGAGAAGTGTCTCGGTCATGTCTACATAGTTCTCGAACCCGTAGGGTCCGCACGCTTAAACGTTCGTTGACGATATAGTATTATATGAGTTATGTATGTTGGTGACCGAATGTTGTTCGGAGTCCCGGATGAGATCATGGACATGACGAGGAGCTCCAGAGGTAAAGATTCATATATTGGATAATATGGTTAGGCCAAGGGGTCAGGCTCACGGGGCTATAAGTCGGTGCGACAGGAGTTTTGCGGAGGCCAGGGGGCCAAACGCCGGAGACCATGGCGTCTGGGCCAGACGCCAAGGATTGTGGCGTTTGGTCCTGGAGTCCGAGTGGGACTCTTGCCTTTCGGGCAAAACCGACTTTGAGGAGGCTTTTGCTCCAAATTTCGACCCCAGGGCTCAACATATAAATAGAGGGGCATGGCTAGCACCAAAGACACATCGAGAAGCACCAAGCCGTGTGCCGGCAACCCCGTCTCCTCTAGTTTATCCTCCGTCATAATTTTCGTAGTGCTTAGGCAAAACCCTGCGGAGATTGTTCTTCACCAACACCGTCACCACGCCATCGTGCTGCCGGAACTCATCTACTACTTCGCCCGTCTTGCTGGATCAAGAAGGCGAGGACGTCATCGAGCTGAACGTGTGCAGAACTCGGAGGTGCCGTGTGTTCAGCACTTGGATCGGTCGGATCGTGAAGACGTATGACTACATCAACCGCGTTGATAAACGCTTCCGCTTACGGTCTACGAGGGTACGTAGACTACACTCTCCCCTCTCGTTGCTATGCATCACCATGATCTTGCGTGTGCGTAGGAATTTTTTTGAAATTACTACGTTCCCCAACAGTTCTCCATTGGGACGTCGTCGTCCTCCGGCTGCCTGCCGGCCAGCCAGTCGGCAGCAATGGCTGCCATCTCCTTGTGGTCCGTCGTCCGCCCGTCCCGAAGAGCGCTGGAGCGCGAGGAAGCCATGGTGGGAGTAGTGGTGTGGACAAGAGAAAGGGAACAGAGGCGGATGACTGCGGCTATGGCTGGCGCAGAAGTTTATATAGCAATGGTGGGCGGCGGAGGGACGGACGTGTGGCGCCGGAGTAGCCGCCTCGGCAACCGCGTATCATTAATGTGGGCGGCAGACGGATGGACGGACGACACTTGTGTCGTTTGAAGGCGAAGCAATCGCCTGCACCGGGAAGCGGGGCGGGCATCGCTGACCATTTTGGGCGGAAAGCACGCGCGGGCGAGGGAGGTGGTCTGGGTGGGCTGGGGCAGTCAGACTCGTGCTTGGCAGCGGGTCGGTCCAGCAGCCAGACATGCTGGCTCGCCAGCGAGCTCGCCGAGCTGATTGACGACAATCAGACGATGGACGTAGCTTTCGACCAGGAGCCGGCGCCACTGTCCAAGCTGGTTCATGCCATGTTCACCATAGAGCAGGTGCAGCCCACTTTGACGCCCTAATGGCGGAAGAGCTACCAGCGCAGGAGGACCTGTGCTGCAACCTCCGTCTCCTCAACGAGCACCGGTGAACAAGCGAACGACAATGCCGTCACGGACATGTGGCCCTATGATCCTGGCTTCCCGAATGAGCAGCGGGAGATGTATATAACCATCCGTAGGGCCCGCGAGGCCCTCTCCATCGTCCTTCGAGTTGTTGCGCTCGCCGTGGCGCCGCCGTCTCGCGTTGTCAACATGGTCAACGGCATGAGGAATGAGGAGATGACTTTACTTGGAGAGGATGACAGTGGAGACCCACCAGGCTCATAGCCGCACGTACGCAAGTGCCTCCTTATTATATACAACTGTAATATTTTTTGCTTCCTCCTGGTTTCCTGACATCACAGTCCCACACCATTGTCAACCTATGTAGTCAATAAATGAGAGAATTGCACAAGGAGCGGCCGACAGCTGGGACCAAGCAGCTCGAGCAGTATTTATCTTTTTGAGGTGTGAGCACTGCAGAGTTTTTCTTGAGCGATGTTTTCGTTGTTGTTCAGAGGAGAGCAGGGTATTAACTGGGCGGGCTGTGGCCCGTCTAGCCCAGGCCAGATATCCAGCCCAGATATTAATTTTTTTCAAGCTGAAAATGGCTAGCCCAGCTATACTTTTTTTTGAGAAATACCCAGGCAAGGTCAACTTGTTATTCTCCACCCCGCTGGGCTGCAAATCTTTCCTAGGAGGGATGCATTAGGCTTAACAAGAAAATGGGCTTTAAAAAATAATTAATGGGATGTAATTATAAAAACTGGGCAGTAACTATGAAAAAATGCACCAAACACGTAATTACTTTATAAAATATTATTTCTAGATTTTGAAAATTTTAATTTCATTAATTGTTGCGCGCGCAATGTTTCGTTGGATTTTTACGTAATACAAATTTATATTTAAATTATATTTAATCTGACTAGAAATTTTGGGATAAAAATATTTTGGATCCCATCAAAATGTGGGACATTTTATTGAATTCTGTTTTGACGGTTGATTGAAATTATTAATCGTTGTCCTAGCTAGAAAATGGGTTGTACTTTTAACAAACTGTAAATGGGCTGTAGTAAATTCCATTAGAATTTAAAAATGGGTTGTACATTCTTACAAATCTCAAATGGGCTATAAGTTCGCTGCCACACATTTGTGGGCCTACTAAGTTGACACGTCCCCTAAAAAAATAATAGTTGACGCGTATGCAAGGCTTTGTGAACTTATAGTCAACACACGGTTCTAGCAGAAGTGGCTATTGGATGTCCATCCAACGGATGTCGTGCTTTTTCTTCAATCTTGGATATTCTAGCTTCACCCTCCCAAAAAATGATTCCTCCCCCTGACATCTGGAGCGCACCATTTCGGAAGCTGACCTGTGAACCTACTAAGTTGACGCGTACCAAGGGCTTTGTCAACTTAGTCAATATAAACGATTCTAGCCGCAGTTATCGTATGATGTCCATCCAACGACCGTCGTGCTTCTTCAACCTCTGGTGTTCTTGCTCCAGCCGCCCAAAGCAGCGCCGGTCATGCCGCCTGCTCCTGCCTCCCGTGGCCGGTTGTGCTGCCGCGGAGGCCTCACCGCCCCCTACTACTCCCACCGCTGGCCAGGCCATCCCTCCACTCATCCACACCCCCTGTTATTATGCGGCGACGACAGCCTCACACCGCAGTCGAACCAGTGAACCCTCGTACTCCTCTCCGCGTGGGCATCCACTACCGCGTCTTCCCCGGCTCCGCGTCGTCCCCTTCCAAGGCCTCGCCGTCGTCCACCGCCTTGGTGCTCTCGGCGCGGCATGGTCAATGTGGTCAACGACCGACTTCCATCGGAAGACTACTGTACGTCGAGAGGCTGACAGCTGGGTCCACAGCCGCAGCAAGGAAGTGCCTCCTTATTACCCGGAAAAAATGATTCCTCCACCTGACAGCAGGGACTCACCGGACAGGCCACCGTATTTCGCGAAAAAAAACATTTTCCCCTGACTGCTGGGACCCACCAGCTACATTTTCGCACGCAAGGAAGTGCGTCCATATTCCGGGGAAAAAATGATTCGTCCCCTGACTGCTGAGACCCACCAGCTACATCTTCGCACGCAAGGAAGTGCCTGACAGTCGGGACCCACCTGGTCGAAGCGTACGTAGCGTTGTCATTCTGGTCGCGAACGTGTACGTACATACTGATCGATGTAGAGGCGCGCACGTGTCGTAGTAGAGGCACGCACGTGTCACAGTAGTGGCACGCACGTAGCATGTACACGTACGTACAGTGGCCAGGGTGCAAGAAAGTAAATACGACCACGTACGTACATACGGGCGGGGTCTCGAACGCCTACTTGCGCATACGTACGGCCAGGGCTCGTGTACATGGCTGGGTCGGAATGGAGAAACTGCGTCATCGTCGTGTTCATGGAGGGGCAACGGAATGCGTCGTGTTCACCGGGAGGCAACGGAACGCATGTTGTTCATCGGGAGCCAACCGGCTTGGACGGAACAGCCGATGGAAATAAGGCCTGGCGTACCGTAGAACGGAGGAAACAGCCTTGTGTTCGACCGGCCACGGTCGAAACGGGATCCTGTTCATCGGGAGGAGTCTGGCGTACCGCAAAACGGAGGAAACGGATTTCTGTTGGACCTCCTACGATGGAAACGGGGTCCTGTTGATCGGGAGGGGTGTGGTGTACCGCAAAACGGAGGAAATGGACTTGTGTTGGAGCGCTACGGTCGAAACGGGGGTCCTATTCATCGGGAGGGGTGTGGCGTACCGCAAAACGGGACTCCACGGGCTACTGTTCATCTCCATCGTCGATCTCCTCCAGCCTCCAGGGGCTACTGTACATCCACCGTCGACCTCCTCCAGCCTCCACCTGCAACTGTTCATCCACGGGCTCCTGTTCATCTGGCCTCCACCGCTCCTCCACCGGCTACTGTTCAACCAGCCCTCTCCACGGGGTCCTGTTCAACCACCCCTCCACAGGTGACTGTTCATCCAGCCCTTCACCGACTACTATTCATCCAGCCCTCCACGGGGTCGTCCTGTTCATCCAGCCCTCCACGGGGTCCTGTTCATCCAGCCCTCCACCGGCTCGATCGATCGGGGTCCTGTTCATCCAACGGCAACGACCTCTACTACCACGGGGTCCTGTTCATCCAACCCCCCACCGGGAACTGTTCATCCAAACCCCCCAACAACGCTCACTGTTCATCAAGGGAAGGAGGCAGCAGTGTTTGATCGGCTTCAGTTAGCAGCAGTAGCGAAGGGATCGATCGATCGCTCGGGTTTAGTAACGCGTAGCCTGCAGTGCAATCGCTCGGGTTTAGTTAGAGCCCAACGCCTCACTCGGGTTTAGTTAGAGCGCAATGCCTCGCACACACGCACGTACGTACGAGAGAAACGCGCATCGCTCGGCCGCCGACCAGCCACCGTAACCGGGAACTACCCGATATTTTCCTCGCCCTCGCTTGTACCATGGTTTTTTCCGTCATGGACGGCCCAAAGAATGTCATGCAGCTACGTCTCCGGCCCGCCCAGGACGAAAAGCCCATTTTCTGTCATGATTTTTTGTCATGGAAATAGGACCCCACCACATCTATGATGATACCGGGTTTTCTCACAATTATCGTCATAGAAGTGTCGTAAGTACTTTTTTTCGTTCGGCCCAAAATGTCATGGATGTGTCTTTTTTTGTAGAGTGAATGGAGCCCTCTTTGGCACATCCACGAAAATGAAGGCAGTAGGTCTGTCGAACCCCCGCGATCTCCGGCAGTGACCTTGGGGTGTAGTGGTGAGCAGTCGGACAAGTAGGCAAACTGTGCATGTGGTGGCCGCGATGACGAAAAAAGTGGGCGATGATGGATGTGGCAAAATGTGGGGCTCTCGATAGATGTGATGGTGGTGGTGGGATGGTGGCGCAGAGGCAGAAAGTGGGCGGCAACAAGATGGTGACGTGATGGCATAGAGGGCTTGTTGTTGGTTTGGGGGGAATGTCTTGTGTGCCACAGACGGGCGGGCCAGAGGGACAATGGAAGGACGTTGTGAATGTCCGCTGCGTGCCCGCGTAGACGCAAACCCGGCCAAACTTTTGGCCGGAAATGGGTCCAAACGGACATCCGCCCATGTGCGTAGGCGTGTTAGGCCACGTTTTCTATCCGCTTAGACCCACATGGACGTGAGCGGATGAAATGGGTCAGCGTGTTGGAGTTGGCCTTAGGTCAACTCTGGCCCAGACCATCAGATGGACGGCTCCAAATAATCGTGGAAATGTTCGGGCTTGTCCATGGACAACTGGGCCGATAAAGGTCATCCAATGAGAGTCATCAAATAAAACAAAATTGATTTCTTGTTTATTTTTTCATTAATTTTTACATAGCAAAATAATCTTAAAAAGAACTCAAAATCTCCTCCTTCTCGTTTGAGGTAGGTTGACTGACCCCACATGGGGCGGCCCGGCCTCGTTGTTTTTGGTTGCATACGTGAACGTGGTGGGGGTTACAACAGATGCCTCTTTGGGCATAGTTGTCATGCTGATCCACCGCCTCGTTGGGCTTTGCCTTCATCCCTTCGAAGAGCCGGTTGCGCTCCACCTCGTTGACATAGAGGGGCGAAAGCTTGTGACAGATGGTGCGGACGTTGCACATAGACATGAGCATCGTCCGGTTGATGTCGACAATGCTAGGATCCATCGCCACCATGGTGGTGGCGGTGGACACGTGCTATGCCTCTAGCTGCTCCTCCGCCAACCGGTGCTCCTCTAGGAACGACGGGTTGTAGTGCTACTCCACCAACAGCTGCTCAACACAGACATCAGCGCCTCCTTCTCTGGTGCGGGCGCTCGCTGTCTAGGCAATGAACCTGACAATGAGTACTAGGGGTACAAACTAAGAGTGGAGCCTAGCTATGAAGCAAGTGTATAACTCGGATTTTACGAGTTCGGACCCATCTCGGATAGGTAACAACCCTATGTCTCATGCCCGGGGGCTTATGTTTTCTCTTGGGGTATAAGAGACTTCTAACAACTTGGAGTATACAAAAGTCTTCGGAAGCCTTCCGTTCCTACGCCATGGGTCGCCTCGACGTGGCCCACTAGTGAACCAACATGGGGGTCCTCGGTCCGGCCCATTTGGCCAGGAGACGACGTGGCACTACTAGGAAAATGCTTATACATAGAATTTTAGCAGTAGCGCCTGTTTGGGCGCCCACGCTACTAGTATGTACGAGTAGCGCCGGCCAAAATGGGCGCTACTGCTACTGAATAGCAGCAACGCTGGTTGGCGCGGGCCGCGCTGCTATTTAGCGGGCCACGGGGGCCAAAAGGGCAGGCCACTTAGCTGTAGCGTGTGATTTGCGCCGGCGCTACAGCTAGTGGGCTTAGCAGTAGTGCTGGCCCATTCCCGCGCTGCTGTTAAGCCCACTCCCTCCCCCGCGCGCCCCCAGCCTCATCACTCAGCTCACTCACACACTCCACACTCCTCCCTCAATCCCCCGCGCGCCGCCGTCGACCCCCGCACGCTGCCGTCCCCCGCGCCGACCCTCCTCCCTGCGCCGGCCGCCCTCGCCCGCGCCGGCCCTCCTCCCCGCCGGCCGCCCACCCCCGCGTCGGCCTCCTCCCCCGCCGGCCGCCCCCCGCGCCGGCCCTCCTCCACCGAGAGGTACATCCTCCTCCCTCCTTCCTCCTCCTCCCTAGTTTCTTTTGAACCCTAGCAAGTTGAGAAATTTAGGTTTTTAATCTTAGTTGTTTAATCATAGGAAAATGTAGTATGAAACCTAGCTAGTTAATCTTAGGATAATGTAGTATGAATCTTAGGATAATGTAGGTTTTTAATCTTAGTTGTTTAATCTTAGTTGTTTAATCTTAGGTGTTTAATCTTAGTTGTTTAATCTTAGGATAATGTAGTATGAATCTTAGGATAATGTAGGTTTTTAATCTTAGTTGTTTAATCTTAGGTGTTTAATCTTAGTTGTTTAATCTTAGGATAATGTAGTATGAACCCTAGCTAGTTAATCTTAGGATAATGTAGTATGAATCTTAGGATAATGTAGTATGAACCCTAGCTAGTTAATCTTAGGATCATATTTTGAACTATCACATTTGTTGTTATTTTTTAGTAAAAACAATTATTCCTGTTATATGCAAATTTGAAGTGGATATATGTCATATTTTGAACATGTCACAATCTTAGTTGTTTAACCGAGTGGCCTATGTTTTGCCAGAAATGTCGATTTGTTTACGTTTTGGCAAATTTCAGATGCTCGATATGTCCTATTTTTAGCAAAGGTCATGCCGAATTTTGCTAAGTGTTTATTAATTTTGTTTTCATAATTAAGCATTTTGTTCTCGACGTCGACGATGCCTATCCCGCATCCTCGTCGTCGACTCGGCGGAGGACTCCTGCTTGAGCCGAGGGGCCATGTCCGGGACTGGGCTCCGCCGGGCTGGTACTGGGTTGTGCTACCTTCTGGTGAGCGCAGCTTAGTGAGGAGCCAGCCCGTCGTCGACCCGGAGCTTCTTTGGTGGCGGTCATGTGGGCCTGCATCGGTGGAGAGGCTTGAGTCCCCCGCGCAGGTGGTACAACACCGTATCATGGAGGAGAACGCGCACGTCCAGCGCTACATGGTTGCGTTGGCGAACGGCCGGTTCTCCAATACCTGGCAGATTCTTTGGGGATCTCACCGGAGCTATGATCCGGTGATGGTTCCTTCTCTTTGGGTGTCCACCGCGGCCCACCGAACCTAGAGGATCTATTATTCGAGATGTATTAGTGATATTATATGATGATCTTTGCTACAAACTACTATATATGTATTCGATGATGGATTATTAATTACCTATTAGTTATTTGCTTATTGAATGCAAAAGATGAGCGCGGTTTGTGCTACAAACTACTATATATGTATTCGATGATGGATTATATGATGATCTTTGCTACAAACTAGGTTCAATGATGATCTTTGCTACAAACTACTACAAACTACAAATTTTAGGTGTTTTAGTTGTTATATGATGATCTTTGCTACAAACTACTATATATGTATTCGATGATGGATTATTAATTACCTATTAGGAAATGTCTGACGACGAAAGGGAATTCGCTATGTGCAAGTACTACGAAGATGAGCGCGGTCTGTGCGACAGGCCTCACCTGGTAGAAGGTTGGCGCTTCAGCATCAAGCTCCAAGAGACCTTCGATGTTGAAACGGTATGCAACGACGACAAGTGTTTTTTGTTATTTTTTGCACGACTTCTCTGCTTCTTCAACGTGTAATTTTCGTCTTTTACAATTCGACTAGCTTATCCCATGCCATGCAAGATGCTATGTCTTGGAGAAGATGGGTTTTGAAGATCATGAAAGCATGGAGACAAAAATAATTCAACTAAGGACCCATCATGGTTATGATTTTGCTGTAAATCTATACAATTCTGTGAACTCATCCAATTTTGGTTGCCTGAATTGGGAAGCCCTTTGCAAGGCGTATGATTTTCATGAGGGTATGCTTCTCACCTTCGATCTTGGTGATCCTGACATCGACGAAAATAATATGACCATTTGGGTCCTTGTTGACACGCTTCCAGTTCTACCGCTGTGTGAGTTTCTCAAACATATTTATTAAGTAATTTATATTTTTTATTTCAAAATATTTGACAACTTATTTCCATTGACAGCTTATTTTCATTCTTCAAAAAATGTATGGAAAATGGTAGACAGAACCTACTACTACAATGATGAAGCACAATTAACTTATAAGGAGAAAGATGGTCTTATCGCATTTTTTACTAATCTTGAGAATTACAATAGCTATTATCAAACTCCTCCACATTATGGCCAATACGTGCCACTAGTGCACGTGTTGAACTACGGTAACATCAATGGAGATAGCATGGTAATATTTTCTACTATTACGACATCCGCGCATCTTTTGCATAAATTCTTCTAAAACTAAACTACATTGCTAACTACAAAGTTATTACTATGTTTTTGAACAGAAAATCCCGATGGATTGTGTGCCTCATCTGATGTTGCTGAGATATCGCCGCAGTATCCACATCACTTCTGTCCATACCGGATTTCTAAAAGCGAGGAAGCCATGATAATAAATGATTTCAAAAAATGTTTGAACCATCGTAGAGAGCTACTTGGAAGCAACATTGTGCGTAGGCCAAGACTTGGAGACAGGATGATCTTCGTTCTTTATTATGGAGAGTCAATTTTCCTTAATGGAGAGTCAATGCCTATCTTGTTTTATGATATTTTACCTAAGAGAGGGTAGAGTAGGTCCTATGAGAGGAGTAGGTCGTAGCTAGAATGTGTTATTATGTGCTACAATGTGTTAGAGTTGATGATGATGATGAGGAGTTGTGATTATGACTAGTGACCAACTTGTTATATGATGTCTCATTGACTAACATTGTTTGGTGGTGATGACAAGTGGTAATGAATATGCTATTTAAACAGACTAGTTCATGATGAGTTGTTATTGTATAAAAGATATATCTGTTTAAACATGTACAGCGCCAAAATGCTAAAAAAACATAAATTTTAGCAGTGGCACGGGCCAAAATATTATTAGCAGCGCTCATTTACCAGTAGCGCTCTTCAGTGCTGCACTACTAGTACCTGAACTTACCAGTAGCGCTGGCCTAAAAAAGCGGTACTGCTACAAAATAGTTGTAGCGCCGTAGCAGTAGCGCTGGCGCTCGCGCTACTGGTAGCTCAAAAACCAGCACTACTGGTAAGGTTTTCCCTAGTAGTGTGGTGAGTGACCCCCGAGTCTGGGATACCGTCACCACAACCTTGCCTAGACATGATTTAGTTCCGGTGTACACGAAACACCATGGAGAGAAAAATTGGGGGTGGTTCTTTCTACCACACTTTAAGAATCCAACCAGGTCCTTTCATTTAAGACTTGGATTCTCCCTTTTTTTGTTTCTTCAATGATTAATTGGAATTCCCGCTAATTATTTTGGCTGACTGTTTCTACATAAATAATAAGTAAAAAAGCAGTAGGAACTATAATAAACAGCACAGTAGCAATAAATGCGAGAATATTGACTTCCACAACCTCTTTATTTTTTATTTTCACAAATAACTCGGGATGTAATCCCATGGAGAGGTAAAAGGGGTATCTTGTAAATTCAAGGGTGATGTTAGACATAGCAGCTCGGCTCGCCTAAGGGCGCCGGTAGTGGCCCGACCCAGTAGCAATGGGAGTTCATCAAGTTGATGTCACGCATGTATTTTTTCACTTTTTTTATATTCTGAAAAATAATAAATACATATATTACGATTTGTTTTTCAAAGTTTGCACATTTAAAAATGCTCATATAGTGAAATTTTGTTACATTGAAAGAAAATTATGCGTGACATTGAAAGGGGTATCTTGTAAATTCAAGGGTGATGTTCATGCATTTGAAGAAAATGCACGCAACCTTTTCCAAAAAAATTCGACAATGTAAAAATATTTCGTCTAATTAAAAGAGAATTATACCATTAAATTTTTTATTACAACCAAAAAATGTTCACACATTTCAAAAATGTGTGTATGACATTTTTATAATTTATACCGTGTAAAAACTGTTTGCATATAATTTTAAAAATACTTCATAATATTCAAAAAATCAACATGTATTTTGAAAATGGTTAACATATATTCTGAAAAATGTTCAACAGCGAGTATTGGCCAATTTTTAAACATGTATAAATGTATTTTATATGTATACAAAAATATACAATGTATATGAAAAATAGACACCCAAACATATATTAGATAATACATTATTCAGGTTTAAAAATGTTAAACATGTATAAAAATATATTCTTGATGTATACAAAAAATGTACAATGTGCATGAAAAAACTAGTCATGTGTTGGGAAAGATAAATGAAATAAAATAAATCCGAGTAAAATCGGTGAAAACTGAAGAATGAAAAAAATAAAACTAAAGAAAATCAAAGAAAAAATAGGAAAAGGAAAAACCGAAAAACATAGAAAATTTGAAGCGCACCTACCCAAAACAGTCAAAAAACCGATAAAGAGAACTACAGGGGAAAAACCGCACGACAACTACCGTATTGGACGTGTAGTTGGGCCGCGCAAGAGGCGAGACCTAATTAGAGCAACTCCAATAGCTTTTGTATTCTTGGAGAAACTATCATTTTATGTGAAGTTGAGACAAAAATAGCACTCTAATAGCTCCTATAAATCCAGAATTTCTTTTATGGGATCACGTATAATTGCCACCAACCCTTCCCGTTTTCAGGAATATGACCTTCCTGTACAATTTTGGCGGGCTAAAATCACTAGAACCTTCACGCCGGATACCCCCTTGCGCCGTTGCTGCCATGGTCCCGCGCCTACGCTGCCACCATGCCGCTGACCATCACCGTCGCCATGCTAGGAGAGAGCTCCCCCGTGAGGCGCCACGGGCGCCGCACCTCGGCCACACCAGCCGCCGCTAGTGACGCCGCTTGTCGAAGAGCATCCCCGCCGTCGTGCCTCTTCCTTTGGCTGCCGCAATGTCACCACCAACATCGCCGACCACCACCGCTACGACGGATTCCACCGGCATGCCGACCCGCGCCACCATGTCACACGTGTCATGGACTTGCGAGCCATAGGCTATTAGGTAGGATTTTTATTGAAAAAAAAGGAAAATAATTATGGAAACTGAGAAAAGTAGGAGGGAGACAATCTTGTCTAAATTATACTATCATCTCGATCCCGTAAAACAACTTTTACGAAAAAAAATTAGGGAGCTATTAAAGTTGCTCTACGTCTCGCAACAGGCTAGAAATAGCTAGTCCGAAATCAAGTCTATGATTGCGTGAAGTATTTTGCTTGTTTCTATCAATTGGGCGGATTATGGTCCAACAAAAATGAGTACTTCCTCCGTAAAAGGCTCTATGCGGGTTCAGTCCACTGAGAAAGAGCAACTTTAGGCTCGTTTGCGCTGAAACAAACGCTGCTGCTCCATCTGAAAAACGAGAAGTGACGACATCACAGTTCTCTGAAGAAACAGAACACAGGGTTCAGACTTTTGCTTTTGGAATTTCGAACTTCAAACACAGGGTTCAGACTTCACAACTGAACACAAAATTGCAATGTTATTATGCATACCAAATAAAAGTTCCATCCAACTCAAAAAACAAGTTCCATCTAATAAAACTAGGAACAAATTTCACAGCTGGAGGAGACAGAGACATTGATGTCGATCGTATCCTGCATAGCTGCGGGCCGGCAGGCTGCAGCCCCGCCAAGGATGATCCAGGTGAGCGAGCTGGCCCTGGCAGCCTCAGGTAGCCAGCCCAAAACCAAAGCCTAGCTAGTACTACTCCACTCCCATTCACTCGTCATGAATCATGTAATTGCTCCTGGTGTAATTGAAACGCAACCCGCCAAGCATTACAACTGTGTAAGCTCACGCAACGCAAGCGTAGGTCATGACTCGGTTGTGACACCCAGCGGTCAGCAGCGCATTACATCGCAGTTATGGTCGTATCAATGGCTGCTCCAGAAACCATCCATCAACAAGGAATTGAAGAACTTCGCAGACTCACAGTATAACCATGACGTCTGGTAGCTCTCAAGAAAAGGGCAAAAAAATGCATTTCAGAGTTAGCACCATGCACAATAACCTTTTTCACTTCCAGAGTTTCAGTATAGTCAGTCCATATTCAGAAAGTGTTCGCTAACAGTTTTTTGTCATCTCTTGGAGAGAGCGGAGAGGCGTCAAACTGTGCGTAGATGAACGCCAGAGCAGCAATTATTTTTGGCAGATATACGGGTAGGTGAGTCTTGAAGTGCTGCCTTGAATTCGCAAGAGGTAAATGCTAGCACTACTGCTAGTCTGAAGATGCTCCACGAAGTTGCAGCACCACCCTGCTGCCAGATTCATAACTGTTGCAGAATCTTTGGACAAATTTTTTGCAAAGAGAACTACAATACCATGATACAATCGCATGTCCTCATTTTCGGTTACAACAACGGCACTTGGGCTAGCTTTTTTTTTTCCGACAAAGGTGGATTTTTTGGTTTAAAATGAAGCATTAAGAGGATACATAAGAAGCACATAGCCGATCTCTGCATAGTTAGGATACACACAATCAACACTAACACACACGAAAACACGTCGGCAACTAGTAAAGTCATATAAGACCAAATCTATGCGTAGACGAGGAAAAAAAACCAAAGTAGTCCGATCATGATCGGCAAACTTCAGCTATGACCATACCCGCACCAACCATCTAATTACACTATACAAACGATGAGGTTCTGTTATGACCGGCGTCACTTATAGCCGGAGGAGGCCCAATGGCGCGTCTAGTTAGGGGCTTGGCCCAACTTATCTTTATTTCAATTAACTCATCGATGATTATATAAATTTTTGTAAGGACACGTTTTGGAATTAAGCAATAAGTCATAACTATTGCTCGGCTCCCTTCAGGAGCCGAAACCCTAAACCCTAGCTGCCCTCCCGCGCCCTCTCCTCCTCGCCCGGCAATAAGTCATAACTATTGCCCGGCTCCCTTCAGGAGCAGAAACCCTAAACCCTAGCCGCCCTTCCCGCGCCCTCTCCTCCTCGCCGCGCGACCACGGCGCCGACGCGCCGCCGTTCGCGCCCATCACCTCTCCATCCTCCCTTCCACCCCTACAACTTGAGGGCTAGGCCTGGTAGGATCCAAGTTCCTATCAATCTGGTATCAGTTCTCTCGGGATCGGTCATGTCCACGTCTCTTCCCACCGCCACCCTTCCACCGCCGCCGACCACCATCATGCCGCCGGCGACCTCCGCGGCTGGCGCGCCGTCCTTGTCAGGGCCGATGTCCTCCGCCGGCTGGACGTCGCCGATCGCCACCCCCATCGTCTTCATCCTAGAGGAGATGACGGTTGTCCTCCGGGATCTCACCCAGGCGGTCGGGGGTATCTGCACGTTCCTCGCGAGTCCCTATGGGCCACAGCCGCTTGGGCCCTTCACCACCTCCCCGCCGCCGCAGCAGCCGCCGTGGCTGCCGCCAGCCTCGGCGACCCCCGTCGCCCCGCCATGCCGCAGTTGCCGTGACAGCCGTGTTGGGGAACGTAGTAATTTCAAAAAAATTCCTACGCACACGCAAGATCATGGTGATGCATAGCAACGAGAGGGGAGAGTGTTGTCCACGTACCCTCGTAGACCGAAAGCGGAAGCGTTAGCACAACGCGGTTGATGTAGTCGTATGTCTTCACGATCCGACCGATCAAGTACCGAACGCACGGCACCTTCGAGTTCTGCACACGTTCAACTCGATGACGTCCCTCGAACTCCGATCCAGCCGAGTGTTGAGGGAGAGTTTCGTCAGCACGATGGCGTGGTGACGATGATGATGTTCTACCGACGCAGGGCTTTTCCTAAGCACCGCTAAGATATTATTGAGGTGGATTATGGTGGAGGGGGGCACCGCACACGGCTAAGAGATCCAAGGGATCAATTGTTGTGTCTCCAAGGGGTGCCCCCCCTCCCCGTATATAAAAAAGTGGAGGAGGGGGAGGGCCGGCCCTCTCTATGGCGTGCCCTAGGAGGAGTCCTACTCCCACCGGGAGTAGGATTCCCCCCTTGCAAGTAGTAGGAGTAAGAGTCAAGGAAAGGGGAGAGTGAAGAGAAGGAAGGAGGGGGCGCAGCCCCTCCCCCTAGTCCAATTCGGACTAGGCCTTGGGGGGCGCCCAGCCTCTCCTCTCTCTTTCCCCTAAAGCCCAATAAGGCCCATATACTCCCCGACGAATTCCCGTAACTCTCCGGTATTCCGAAAAATACCCGAATCACTCGGAACCTTTCCGATGTCCGAATATAGTCGTCCAATATATCGATCTTTACATCTCGACCATTTCGAGACTCCTCGTCATGTCCCCGATCTCATCCGGGACAACAAACTACCTTCGGTACATCAAAACACATAAACCCATAATATAACCGTCATCGAACTTTAAGCGCGCGGACCCTGCGGGTTCGAGAACAATGTAGACATGACCGAGACACGTCTCCGGTCAATAACCAATAGCGGAACCTGGATGCTCATATTGGCTCCCACATATTCTACGAAGATCTTTATCGGTCAAACCGCATAACAACATACGTTGTTCCCTTTGTCATCGGTATGTTACTTGCCCGAGATTCGATCGTCGGTATCTCAATACCTAGTTCAATCTCGTTACCGGCAAGTCTCTTTACTCGTTCCATAATACATCATCCCGCAACTAACTCATTAGTTACAATGCTTGCAAGGCTTATAGTGATGTGCATTACTGAGTGGGCCCAGAGATACCTCTCCGTCAATCGGAGTGACAAATCCTAATCTCGAAATACGCCAACCCAACAAGTACCTTCGGAGACACCTGTAGAGCACCTTTATAATCACCCAGTTACGTTGTGATGTTTGGTAGCACACAAAGTGTTCCTCCGGTAAACGGGAGTTGCATAATCTCATAGTCATAGGAACATGTATAAGTCATGAAGAAAGCAATAGCAGAATACTAAACGATCAAGTGCTAAGCTAACGGAATGGGTCAAGTCAATCACATCATTCTCCTAATGATGTGATCCCGTTAATCAAATGACAACTCATGTCTATGGCTAGGAAACATAACCATCTTTGATCAACGAGCTAGTCAAGTAGAGGCATACTAGTGACACTCTGTTTGTCTATGTATTCACACAAGTATTATGTTTCCGGTTAATACAATTCTAGCATGAATAATAAACATTTATCATGAAATAAGGAAATAAATAATAACTTTATTATTGCCTCTAGGGCATATTTCCTTCAGTCTCCCACTTGCACTAGAGTCAATAATCTAGATCACATCGCCATGTGATATAACATCAATAGTTCACATCACTATGTGATTAACACCCATAGTTCACATCGTCATGTGACCAATACCCAAAGGGTTTACTAGGGTCAATAATCTAGTTCACATCGCTATGTGCTTAACACCCAAAGAGTACTAAGGTGTGATCATGTTTTCCTTGTGAGAGAAGTTTAGTCAACGGGTCTGCCATATTCAGATCCGTATGTATTTTGCAAATTTCTATGTTTACAATGCTCTGCACGGACCTACTTTAGCTAATTGCTCCCACTTTCAATATGTATCCAGATGAAGACTTAGAGTCATCTGGATCAGTGCCAAAACTTGTATCGACGTAACCCTTTACGACGAACCTTTTGTCACCTCCAGAATCGAGAAACATATCCTTATTCCACTAAGGATAATTTTGACCGTTGTCCAGTGATCTACTCCTAGATCACTATTGTACTCCCTTGCCAAAATTAGTGTAGGGTATACAATAGATCTGGTACATAGCATGGCATACTTTATAGAACCTATGGCTGAGGCATAGGGAATGACTTTCATTCTCTTTCTATCTTCTGACGTGGTCGGGCTTTGAGTCTTACTCAATTTCACACCTTGTAACACATGCAAGAACTCTTTCTTTGACTGTTCCATTTTGAACTACTTCAAAATCTTGTCAAGGTATGTACTCATTGAAAAAACTTATCAAGCGTTTTGATCTATCTCTATAGATCTTGATGCTCAATATGTAAGCAGCTTCACCGAGGTCTTTCTTTGAAAAACGCCTTTCAAACACTTATTTATGCTTTGCAGAATAATTCTACATTATTTCTGATCAACAATATGTCATTCACATATACTTATCAGAAATGTTGTAGTGCTCCCACTCACTTTCTTGTAAATACAGGCTTCACTGCAAGTCAGTATAAAACTATATGCTTTGATCAACTCATCAAAGCGTATATTCCAACTCCGAGATGCTTGCACCAGTCCATAGATGGATCGCTGGAGCTTGCACATTTTGTCAACACCTTTAGGATCGACAAAACCTTCTGGTTGCATCATATACAACTCTTCTTTAATAAATCCATTAAGGAATGCAGTTTTGTTTATCCATTTGCCAGATTTCGTAAAATGCGGCAGTTGCTAACATGATTCGGACAGACTTAAGCATAGATACGAGTGAGAAACTCTCATCGTAGTCAACACCTTGAACTTGTTGAAAACCTTTTGCGACAATTCTAGCTTTGTAGATAGTAACACTACTATCAGCGTCCGTCTTCCTCTTGAAGATCCATTTAATCTCAATGGTTCGCCGACCATTGGGCAAGTCAATCAAAGTCCATACTTTGTTCTCATACATGGATCCCATCTCAGATTTCATGGCCTCAAACCATTTCGCGGAATCCGGGCTCATCATCGCTTCCTCATAGTTCGTAGGTTCGTCATGGTCAAGTAACATGACCTCCAGAATAGGATTACCGTACCACTCTGATATGGATCTCACTCTGGTAGACCTACGAGGTACGGTAGTAACTTGATCTGAAGTTACATGATCATCATCATTAGCTTCCTCACTAATTGGTGTAGGAGTCACAGGAACAGATTTCTGTGATGAACTACTTTCCAATAAGGGAGCAGGTACAGTTACCTCATCAAGTTCTACTTTCCTCCCACTCACTTCTTTCGAGAGAAACTCCTTCTCTAGAAAGGATCCATTCTTAGCAACGAATGTCTTGCCTTCGGATCTGTGATAGAAGGTGTACCCAACAGTCTCCTTTGGGTATCCTATGAAGACACATTTTTCCGATTTGGATTTGAGCTTATCAGGATGAAACTTTTTCACATAAGCATCGCAACCCCAAACTTTAAGAAACGACAACTCTGGTTTCTTGCCAAACCACAGTTCATAAGGCGTCGTCTCAACGGATTTAGATGGTGCCCTATTTAATGTGAATGCAGCTGTCTCTAATGCATAACCCCAAAATGATAGTGGTAAATCGATAAGATACATCATAGATCGCACTATATCCAATAAAGTGCGGTTACGACGTTTGGACACACAATTACGCTGTGGTGTTCCAGGTGGCGTGAGTTGCGAAACTATTCCGCATTGTTTCAATTGAAGACCAAACTCGTAACTCAAACATTCTTCTCCACGATCAGATCGTAGAAACTTTATTTTCTTGTTACGATGATTCTCCACTTCACTCTGAAATTCTTTGAACTTTTCAAATGTTTCAGACTTGTGCTTCATTAAGTAGATATACTCATATATACTCAAATCATCTGTGAAGGTCAGAAAATAACGATACCCGCCACGAGCATCAACACTCATTGGACCGCATACATCGGTATGTATTATTTCCAACAAGTCAGTAGCTCGTTCCATTGTTCCGGAGAACGGAGTTTTAGTCATCTTGCCCAAAAGGCACGATTCGCAAGCATCAAATGATTCATAACCAAGTGATTCCAAAAGTCCATCTTTATGGAGTTTCTTCATGCGCTTTACACCGGTATGACCCAAATGGCAGTGCCACAAATAAGTTGCACTATCATTATCAACTTTGCATCTTTTTGGCATCAATATTATGAATATGTGTATCACTACGATCGAGATCCAACAAACTATTTTCATTGTGCGTATGACCATCGAAGGTTTTATTCATGTAAACAGAACAACAATTATTCTCTGACTTTAAATGAATAACCGTATTGCAATAAACATGATCAAATCATATTCATGCTGAACGCAAACGCCAAATAACATTTATTTAGGTTTAACACTAATCCTGAAATTATAGGGAGTGTGCGACGATGATTATATCAATCTTGGAACCACTTCCAACACACATCGTCACTTCACCCTCAACTAGTCTCCGTTTATTCTGTAACTCCTGTTTCGAGTTACTAATTTTTAGCAACCGAACAAGTATCAAATACCCAGGGGCTACTATAAACACTAGTAAGGTACACATCAATAACTTGTATATCAAATATACCCTTGTTCACTTTGCCATCCTTCTTATTCACCAAATATTCGGGGCATTTCCGCTTCCAGTGACCATTTCCTTTGTAGTAGAAGCACTCAGTTTCAGGCTTTAGTCTAGCTTTGGGCTTCTTCACGGAAGTGACAACTTGCTTGCCATTCTACATGAAGTTCCCTTTTCTTGAAACTAGTGGTCTTGTTAATCATCAACACTTGATGCTCCTTCTTGATTTCTACCTTCATCGATTTCATCATCATGAAAAGCTCAGGAATCGTTTTCGTCATCCCTTGCATACTATAGTTTATCATGAAGTTCTACTAACTTGGTGATGGTGACTAGAGAATTCTGCAATCACTATCTTATCTGGAAGATTAACTCCCACTTGATTCAAGCGATTGTAGTACCCAGACAATCTGAGCACATGCTCACTGCTTGAGCTATTCTCCTCCATCTTTTAGCTATCCAACTTGTTGGAGACTTCATATCTCTCAACTCGGGTATTTGCTTGAAATATTAACTTCAACTCCTGGAACATCTCATATGGCCCATGACGTTCAAAACGTCTTTGAAGTCCCGATTCTAAGCCGTTAAGCATGGTGGACTAAACTATCAAGTAGTCATCATATCGAGCTAGCCAAACGTTCATAACGTCTGCATATGCTCCTACAACAGGTCTGTAACCTAGCGGTGCATCAAGGACATAATTCTTCTGTGCAGCAATGAGGATAATCCTCAGATCACGGATCCAATCCGCATTATTGCTACTAACATCTTTCAACTTAGTTTTCTCTAGGAACATATCAAAAATAAAACAGGGGAGCTAAACGCGAGCTATTGATCTACAACATAGATATGCTAATACTACCAGGACTAAGTTCATGATAAATTTAAGTTCAATTAATCATATTACTTAAGAACTCCCACTTAGATAGACATCTCTCTAATCATCTAAGTGATCACGTGATCCAAATCAACTAAACCATGTCCGATCATCACGTGAGATGGAGTAGTTTCAATGGTGAACATCACTATGTTGATCATATCTACTATATGATTCACGCTCGACCTTTCGGTCTCAGTGTTCCGAGGCCATATCTGTTATATGCTAGGCTCGTCAAGTTTAACCTGAGTATTCTGCGTGTGCAACTGTTTTGCACCCGTTTTATTTGAACGTAGAGCCTATCACACCCGATCATCACGTGGTTTCTCAGCACGAAGAACTTTCGCAACGGTGCATACTCAGGGAGAACACTTATACCTTGATAATTTAGTGAGAGATCATCTTATAATGCTATCGTCAATCAAAGCAAGATAAGATGCATAAAAGATAAACATCACATGCAATCAATATAAGTGATATGATATGGCCATCATCATCTTGTGCTTGTGATCTCCATCTCCGAAGCACCGTCAAGATCACCATCGTCACCGGCGCGACACCTTGATCTCCATCGTAGCATCGTTGTCATCTCGCCAATCTTATGCTTCTACGACTATCGCTACCGTTTAGTGATAAAGTAAAGCATTACAGGGCGATTGCATTGCATACAATAAAGTGACAACCATATGGTTCCTGCCAGTTGCCGATAACTCGGTTACAAAAACATGATCATCTCATACAATAAAATTTAGCATCATGCTTTGACCATATCACATCACAACATGCCCAGCAAAAACAAGTTAGACGTCCTCTACTTTGTTGTTGCAAGTTTTACGTGGCTGAGCAAGAACCGTTCTTACCTACGCATCAAAACCACAACGATAGTTCGTCAAGTTAGTGTTGTTTTAACCTTCTCAAGGACCGGGCGTAGCCATACTCGGTTCAACTAAAGTTGGAGAAACTGACACCCACCAGCCACCTGTGTGCAAAGCACGTCAGTAGAAGCAGTCTCGCGTAAGCGTACGCGTAATGTCGGTCCGGGCCGCTTCATCCAACAATACCGCCGAACCAAAGTATGACATGCTGGTAAGCAGTATGACTTGTATCGCCCACAACTCACTTGTGTTCTACTCGTGCACATAACATCAACGCATAAAACCTGGCTCGGATGCCACTGTTGGGGAACGTAGTAATTTCAAAAAATTTCCTACGCACACGCAAGATCA
The DNA here is from genome assembly GCF_018294505.1 of Triticum aestivum. NCBI lineage: Eukaryota > Viridiplantae > Streptophyta > Magnoliopsida > Poales > Poaceae > Triticum > Triticum aestivum. The sequence continues at coordinate 216,325,603 of NC_057808.1, forward strand.
TGGTGATGCATAGCAACGAGAGGGGAGAGTGTTGTCCACGTACCCTCGTAGACCGAAAGCGGAAGCGTTAGCACAACGCGATTGATGTAGTCGTACGTCTTCACGATCCGACCGATCAAGTACCGAACGCACGGCACCTCCGAGTTCTGCACACGTTCAACTCGATGACGTCCCTCGAACTCCGATCCAGCCGAGTGTTGAGGGAGAGTTTCGTCAGCACGATGGCGTGGTGACGATGATGATGTTCTACCGACGCAGGGCTTCGCCTAAGCACCGGAACGATATTATCGAGGTGGATTATGGTGGAGGGGGGCACCGCACATGGCTAAGAGATCCAAGGGATCAATTGTTGTGTCTCCAAGGGGTGCCCCCTCCCCGTATATAAAGGAGTGGAGGAGGGGGAGGGCCGGCCCTCTCTATGGCGTGCCCTAGGAGGAGTCCTACTCCCACCGGGAGTAGGATTCCCCCCTTGCAAGTAGTAGGAGTAAGAGTCAAGGAAAGGGGAGAGTGAAGAGAAGGAAGGAGGGGGCGCAGCCCCTCCCCCTAGTCCAATTCGGACTAGGCCTTGGGGGGCGCCCAGCCTCTCCTCTCTCTTTCCCCTAAAGCCCAATAAGGCCCATATACTCCCCGATGAATTCCCGTAACTCTCCGGTATTCCGAAAAATACCCGAATCACTCGGAACCTTTCCGATGTCCGAATATAGTCGTCCAATATATCGATCTTTACATCTCGACCATTTCGAGACTCCTCGTCATGTCCCCGATCTCATCCGGGACTCCGAACTACCTTCGGTACATCAAAACACATAAACTCATAATATAACCGTCATCGAACTTTAAGCGTGCAGACCCTACGGGTTCGAGAATAATGTAGACATGACCGAGACACGCCTCCGGTCAATAACCAATAGCGGAACCTAGATGCTCATATTGGCTCCCAAATATTCTACGAAGATCTTTATCGGTCAAACCGCATAACAACATACGTTGTTCCCTTTGTCATCGGCATGTTACTTGCCCGAGATTCGATCGTCGGTATCTCAATACCTAGTTCAACCTCGTTACCGGAAGTCTCTTTACTCGTTCCGTAATACATCACCCCGCAACTAACTCATTAGTTACAATGCTTGCAAGGCTTATAGTGATGTGCATTACTGAGTGGGCCCAGAGATACCTCTTCGACAATCGGAGTGACAAATCCTAATCTCGAAATACGCCAACCTAACAAGTACCTTCGGAGACACCTGTAGAGCACCTTTATAATCACCCAGTTACGTTGTGATGTTTGGTAGTACACAAAGTGTTCCTCCGGTAAACGGGAGTTGCATAATCTCATAGTCATAGGAACATGTATAAGTCATGAAGAAAGCAATAGCACAATACTAAATGATCAAGTGCTAAGCTAAGGAATGGGTCAAGTCAATCACATCATTCTCCTAATGATGTGATCTCGTTAATCAAATGACAACTCATGTCTATGGCTAGGAAACATGACCATCTTTGATCAATGAGCTAGTCAAGTAGAGGCATACTAGTGACACTCTGTTTGTCTATGTATTCACACAAGTATTATGTTTCCGGTTAATACAATTCTAGCATGAATAATAAACATTTATCATGAAATAAGGAAATAAATAATAACTTTATTATTGCCACTAGGGCATATTTCCTTCAAGCCGCCACCCACGGCGAACCCCGGCGCCTCCACCATGCAGCAGCAGCAACAGCTGCAGTCGCCGCACCGGCGACCGCGGCCCCGGGCATCCCGACGACGGCCCCGGGGGTGCCCATCCACCAGGTTTGGTTCCCCCCATCGCCGTCTCCGTTACTGGCCTGGCTCGCCGGGTCCCTCGAGCCGGTCTACATGACGGCCTCGGGCGGGCCGCACATGCCGCTCCCGCCAGTGACGCACCCGGCCATGCAGTTTGGCGGGTCCTTGAGCTCCGTCGGGCCCTTCGCCGGTGTCGACGGGCCCCTGTTCCAGGGCGGCACCCTAATGCCCGTCTACTCGGCTCCGTCGTCCTCGCTGCTCTGCGCCGACGAGGCGTACCCCTCCGTCATCCACGACCAGACCCCGCTGCGCTTCTCCAAGCTCGAGTTCACCACCTACGACGACACCATGGACCCCCTGAATTGGCTCAATCAGTGCGACCAGTTTTTCAGGGGGCAACACAAGCTCGCGTCCGAACGCACCTGGATCGTCTCCTATCACCTCCGGGGCACCGCACAGACGTGGTATTACGCCCTCGAGCAGGACGAGGGTGGCATGCCCCCATGGGAGCGTTTCCCCGAGCTTTGCCTCTTACGCTTCGGGCCACCGATACGCGGGAGCCGGCTAGCGGAGCTTGGGCGCCTACCTTTCACCTCTACGGTGCAAGACTTCGCCGACCGCTTCCAGGCCATGGCGTACCACGCACCCGGCGTCATGGCTCGCCAGCGGGCCGAGCTCTTCGTTGGCGGTCTGCCGGATCATATCCGCATGGACGTGGAGATGCGGGGCCACAGGACCTCCAGACGGCAAAGTACTATGCCCGCGCCTTCGAGCACCGCGCGGTGGCCATGCAGCAGGCGTCACCGTTCTGGGGCGTCCGACGGCCCTCTCGGCCGCCACCGACACCACCAGCGCCGTGGCGTTCGGCCCAATCGCCCGCGGCACCTGACGCTCCGTCCGCGATGCGCCACTTCCGTCGGCTCACCCCGGCCGAGCAGCTCGAGCGCCATTGTCAGGGGCTATGCTACAACTGCCACGAGCCCTACGTCCCGGGCCATGTTTGCCCCGCGCCTGTTGTACTTGTAGGCCGCGGACTATATCGAGGAGGACGCCGCCGCCGGGCTCGGCAACCTGGCCGCCCCTTGGCTGACGAGGTTCCTTCGGGGCCCGCCCAGGCGAACGCCCTCGTCGTCTCCCTTCATGCACTCGCAGGCATCCGGACAGAGAAGACTATGCTGCTGCCGATGACGATCAACGGCGAGCGGTTCCTCGCCCTCTTGGATACGGGCTCCACCCATAACTTCCCGCCCGGGGCCACCTGGCGCTGCAGCTTGATACGTGTCCGTCGTATCTATAATTTTTGATTGTTTCATGCCAATATTATACAACTTTTATAAACTTTTGGCAACATTTTATATGATATATTTGGACTAACATATTGATCAGTGACCAGTGCCAGTTCCAGTTTGTTGCATGTTTTTTGTTTCACGGAAAATCTATATCGAACGAAGTCCAAACGCGATAAAAATTTACGGAGAATTATTTTGGAATATATGTGATTTTTGGGACTTGGAATCAACGCTAATGGAGGCCCACGGCCTCCACAGCCCACCAGGGTGCGCCTCCACAGCCCACAGAGGCCCACGGCCTCCATAGCCCACAGAGGCCAACGAGCTTATATCAAATAACCTTTTTTCACCAGCAAGTTTGAAATCATAGTTGAGTTCTTTAACTGCCCAGTATGCTTTATGTTCTAACTCAAGATGTAAATGACAAGCTTTTCCATAAACCATTTTATAAGGAGACATACCCATAGGCTTTTTATAAGCTGTTCTATAAGCCCAAAGTGCATCATCTAATTTCTTAGACCAATTCTTCCCGGACCTATTAATAGTCTTTTGCAAAATTAATTTTATTTCTCTATTGCTAAGCTCAACCTGACCACTAGACCGAGGATGATAAGGTGAGGCAATTCTATGGTTAACATCATATTTAGCAAGCATTTTACTAAAAGCACCATGAATAAATTGTGAACCACCATCAGTCATTAAATACCTAGGAACTCCAAACCTTGGGAAAATAACTTCCTTAAGCATTTTAACAGAGGTGTTGTGATCAGCACTACTAATTGGAATAGCTTCTACCCATTTAGTAACATAATCAACAGCAACCAAAATATGTTTATACCCATTAGAGGAAGGAAAAGGTCCCATGTAATCAAATCCCCAAACATCAAATGGTTCAACAATTGAATAATTCATATTTCTTGACGCTTACCAATATTACCTATTCTTTGGCATTCATCATGTGATGAGACATACTTACGAGCATCCTTGAAGAGAGTAGGCCAATAAAATCCAGATTGCAATACCTTGTGAGCAGTTCTATCTCCAGCATGATGCCCTCCATATGGTTCAAAATGACATTTCCGTAGGATTTGCCCCTGTTCATGCTCAGGTACACATCGTCTAATAATACCATCTACTCCTTCTTTATAAATATGTGGGTCATCCCAAAAGTAATGTCTTAAATCATAGAAGATTTTTTTCTTTTGTTGGTAAGTAAAGCTAGGTGGCAAATATTTAGCAACAATGTAATTGGCATAGTCAACATACCAAGGAGTACTATTAGCAACATTTATTGCAGCTAACTGGTCATCAGGAAAACTATCATCAATAGGTAGTGGGTCATCAAGCACATTTTCAAGCCTAGACAAGTTATCAGCTACGGGGTTCTTAGCTCCTTTTCTATCAACAATATGCAAATCAAATTCTTGTAGCAAGAGAACCCAACGGATAAGTCTAGGTTTAGCATCTTTCTTTTCCATAAGATATTTAATAGCAGCATGGTCTGTGTGAACAGTTACTTTGGAATCAACAATATAAGGTCTAAACTTATCACAAGCAAACACCACTGCTAAGAATTCTTTTTTAGTAGTAGCATAATTTCTTTGAGCACTGTCTAGAGTTTTACTAGCATAATGAATAACATTCAACTTCTTATCAACTCTTTGTCCTAGAACAGCACCAACAGCATAGTCACTAGCATCACTCATAATTTCAAAAGGCAAGTTCCAATCGGGTGGTTGAACTATAGGTGCAGTAATTAAGGCTTTCTTGAGTGTTTCAAAGGCTTCTAAACAATCATCATCAAAAACAAAAGGAATATCCTTTTGCAAAAGATTAGTGAGAGGCCTAGAAATTTTATAGAAGTCTTTAATAAACATTCTATAGAAACTAGCATGACCTAGGAAACTACGAATACCTTTTATGTCCTTAGGACAAGGCATTTTCTCAATAGCATCAACCTTAGCTTGGTCCACTTCAATACCTCTTTCAAAAAATTTATGACCCAAGACAATGCCTTCATTAACCATAAAGTGGCACTTCTCCCAATTCAAGACAAGATTTGTTTGTTCACATCTCTGCAAAACTCGATCAAGATTGCTTAAACAATCATCAAAAGACTTCCCATAAACAGAAAAGTCATCCATGAAAACCTCAACAATATTTTCACAAAAGTCAGAGAATATAGCCATCATGCATCTTGAAAGGTAGCAGGTGCATTACATAAACCAAAAGGCATACGTCTATAAGCATAAGTTCCAAAAGGACAAGTAAGAGTGGTCTTTTCTTGATTAGGTTGAGAAACAGGTATTTGTGAAAAACCAGAATATCCATCAAGGAAGCAAAAGTGGTGTATGCTTAGATAATCTTTCAAGCATTTGATCAATAAAAGGCAAAGGGTAATGATCTTTTCTAGTTGCTTTATTTAATTTTCTAAAATCAATTACCATTCTATAGCCTGTAACAATTCTTTGTGGAATAAGTTCATTCTTATCATTAGGAACAACAGTAATACCTCCTTTCTCAGGGACACAATGAACAGGACTTACCCATCTACTATCAGCTATAGGATAGATTATACCTGCTTCCAGAAGTTTTAATATTTTTGTTCTTACCACTTCTTTCATCTTCGGGTTTAACCGATGTTGATGATCAATAACTGGTTTAGCATCAGGTTCCATATTAATTTTGTGCTGACATAGAGTGGGACTAATGCCCTTTAAATCATCAAGAGTATATCCAATAGTAGCTCAGTGCTTCCTTAGAACTTTCAATAATCTTTCTTCTTCATGCTCTGAAAGGTTAGCACTGATAATAACATGATATATTTTCTTCTCATCAAGATAAGCATATTTCAAAGTGTCTGGCCATTGTTTTAATTAAAACACAGGATCACCTTTAGGTGGAGGAGGACCTCCTAGAGTTTTAATAGGCAAATTGTGTTTAAGCAGAGGACGTCGTTCAAAGAAAATATTATCTATTTCATTTCTTTCATGCATATGTAAATCATTTTCATGGTCTAGCAAGTATTGTTCTAAAGAATCGGTAGGTGGCACAACAATAGAAGCAAGAGCAGTGAATTCATCCTTACTAGGCAATTCTTTTTCATGATGATTTTTTACTAAACTTGGAAAAATTAAACTCATGAGACTCATCACCAAAGCTAACACCCACAATTTGTTTCTGGCAATCTATCCTAGCATTGACTGTGTTCAAGAAAGGTCTGCCAAAGATAATGGGACAGAAGTCGCCTGGTGGGGAACCAAGAACAAGGAAATAAGTAGGGTATTTTACTTTCCCGCACAAGACTTCAACATCTCTAACAATCCCAACTGGCGATATAGTCTCTATTTGCAAGTTTCATAGTAACGTCTATGTCTTCTATCTCAACAGGTGCTATGTCTTCCCTAATTTCTTGATATAAATTGTGAGGAATAGCGCTCACACTAGCACCCATGTCACATAGACCATGATAACAGTGATCTCCTATTTTAACTGAGATGATAGGAAGGCCAACTACTGGTCTATTTTTACCCCTTTTTTCAAGGTTTGGCAATTCTAGCAGCTTCTTCACAGAAGTAGATAACATGCCCATCCACATCTTCTTCTAAGAGATCTTTAACCATAGCAATATTAGGTTCAACTCTAATTTGTTCATCTGGTTTAGGTGTTCTAACATAGCTTTTGCTAACCATAGTTGAAACTCTAGCATGTTCCTTTATCCTAACAGGAAAAGGGGGTTTCTCAATATAAGCAGTAGGAACAACTGGATCAACATTATAGAGTATAGTTTCTTCTTTAACTAGTACTGGTTGTTTAGTTTCTTCTCTAATAGGTGGGTGATATTTAAACCACTTCTCTTCAGGGAGTTCAACATGAGTAGCAAATGATTCACAAAAGGAGGCTACTATCTCAGAGTCAAGTCCGCATTTAGTGCTAATCTTTTGAAAAGCATTTGTATCCATAAAAGATTTAACACAATCATACTTAAGCTTTATACCCGACTCTTTACCTTCCTAGCGTTCCCAATCTTCAGAGTTGCGTTTAATTCTTTCCAAAAGATCCCACCAGAATTCAATAGTTTTCTTCATAAAAGAACCAACACAAGAAGTATCCAGCATGGTTTGATCATTACGAGAAAGCCGAGCATAGAAGTTCTGAATAATAATTTCTCTTGAGAGCTCATGATTGGGGCATGAATATAACATTGACTTAAGCCTCCCCCAAGCTAGAGCGATACTTTCTCCTTCACGAGGCCAAAAATTATATATATAATTCCGATCACGATGAACTAGATGCATAGGATAATTTTTTTGGTGGAACTCCAATTTCAAACGATTCCAATTCCATGATCCAATATCATCGCATATTGATACGTCTCCGTCGTATCTATAATTTTTGATTGTTCCATGCCAATATTATTCAACTTCCATATACTTTTGGCAACTTTTTATACTATTTTTGGGACTAACATATTGATCTAGTGTCAGTTCCTGTTTGTTGCATGTTTTATGTTTCGCAGAATCCCCATATCAAACGGAGTCCAAACGGGATAAAAACGGACGGAGAATATTTTTGGAATATTTGTGAAATATGGGAAGAAGAATCAACGCGAGACGGTGCCCGAGGGGGCCACGAGGCAGGGGGCGTGCCCCCGACCCTCGTGGCCCCCCGTAAGGCGGTTGCTGCTCTTCTTTGGCCGCAAGAAAGCTAATTTTCGGAGAAAAATCTGGGCGAAGGTTTCAATCCAATTGGAGTTACGGATCTCCGGATATATAAGGAACGGTGAAAGGGCAGATTCCCAAAACGCAGGGAACAGAGAGAGACAGATAGATAGATCCAATCTCGGAGGGGCTCTCACCCCTCCCACGCCATGGAGACCAAGGACCAGAGGGGAAACCCTCCTCCCATCTAGTGAGAAGGTCAAGGAAGATGAAGAAGAAGGGGGGGGGCTCTCCCCCTCTCTTCCGGTGGCGCCGGAACACTGCCGGGGGCCATCATCATCACCGCGATCTTCACCAACACCTAAGCCATCTTCACCAACATCTCCATCACCTTCCCCCCTCTATCTACAGCGGTCCACTCTCCCGCAACCCGCTGTACCCTCTACTTGAACATGGTGCCTTATGCTTCATATAATTTCTGTTGAGTGCTTTTATAAAGTTTAAAAACAAAAAAATAAAGAGGGGAACCCAAAACTTTTCAAAAGGAAAGTGAAAGTGAGAGAGACAAGCATTGTTGAAGTGGGGGAGCTCCTTGAACTTTGTTCATGATCACGGAAACTTTGTGAATCTTGATTACAGAAACTTTTCAACAAAAATAATTATCCCCTTGTACAATTCCATTTTATAATAAAAATAATGTGCCAAGGTTTGCCTTTAGGATGTTTACAATGCTTGTTGGTTTGTGCAGTGCAGGACAGAAACTTTAGCTGTAGTGCGGGATTTTACATTTTTTTACTGGAACGTCAAATGGCTCTGATTCTTTTTGCACTGTATTTCTATACAAATTGTTTATTTTTCCTCATTTTGGTAGAATTTTTGGAGTACCAGAGGTATGGTGAATGTTCAGATTATTACAGACTGTTCTGTTTTAGACAGATTCTGTTTTTGATGCATAGTTTGCTTGTTTTGATGAAACTATCAATTTATATCAGTTGATTAAGCCATGGAAAATTTATATTAAAGTAGCTACAATGCAAAAAAAATATGAATTGGTTTGCAACAATACTTAGAGTGGTGATTTGCTTTATTATACTAACGGATCTTATCGAGTTTTCTGTTGAAGTTTTGTGCGGATGAAGTGTTCGAGGATCGAGGAGGTCTCGATGTGAGAAGAAGGAAGAGAGGCAAGAGCTCAAGCTTGGGGATGCCCAAGGCACCCCAAGTAAATATTCAAGGATACTCAAGCATCTAAGCTTGGGGATGCCCTGGAAGGCATCCCCTCTTTCTTCAACAAGTATGGGCATGTTTTCGGATTCGTTTCGTTCATGCGATATGTGCAAATCTTGGAGCGTCGTTTGCATTTAGTTTTCATTTTTATTTTATGCACCATGCCGGTATGAGATAGTCCTTGGTTGATTTACAGAATGCTCTTTGCACTTCACGTATATCTTTTGAGTATGGCTTTATAGAATGCTTCATGTGCTTCACTTATATCACTTGAAGTTTGGATTGCCTGTTTCTCTTCACATAGAAAACCGCCATTTGTAAACTGCTCTTTTGCTTCACTTATAATTGTTAGAGCTTGGGCATATCTTTTATAGAAAGAATTAAACTCTCTTGCCTCACTTATATCTATTTAGAGAGATGACAGGAATTGGTCATTCACATGGTTAGTCATAAAATCCTACATAAAACTTGTAGATCACTGAATATGATATGTTTGATTCCTTGCAATAGTTTTGCGATATAAAGGTGGTGATATTAGAGTCGTGCTAGTTGAGTAATTGTGAAATTGAGAAATACTTGTGTTGAGGTTTGCAAGTCCCGTAGCATGCACGTATGGTGAACCGTTATGTAACGAAGTTGGAGCATGAGGTATTTATTGTTTGTCTTCCTTATGAGTGGCGGTCGGGGACGAGCGATGGTCTTTTCCTACCAATCTATCCCCCTAGGGGCATGCGTAGTAGTACTTTGCTTCGAGGGCTAATAAACTTTTGCAATAAGTATATGAGTTCTTTATGACTAATGTGAGTCCATGGATTATACGCACTCTCACCCTTCCATCATTGCTAGCCTCTTCGGTACCGTGCATTGCCCTTTCTCACCTCGAGAGTTGGTGCAAACTTCGCCGGTGCATCCAAACCCCGTGATGATACGCTCTATCACACATAAGCCTCATTATATCTTCCTCAAAACAGCCACCATACCTACCTATCATGGCATTTCCATAGCCATTCTGAGATATATTGCCATGCCACTTCCATCATCATCATATACATGACTTGAGCATTTATTGTCATATTGCTTTGCATGATCGTAAGATAGGTAGCATGACGTTTTCATGGCTTGTCCATTTTTTTGATGTCATTGCTACGCTAGATCATTGCACATCCCGGTACACCGCCGGAGGCATTCATATAGAGTCATATCTTTGTTCTAGACATTGAGTTGTAATATTGAGTTGTAAGTAAATAAAAGTGTGATGATCATCATTATTAGAACATTGTCCCATGTGAGGTTATCAAAATAAAACAGGCCAAAGAAGCCCAAATAAAAAAAGGAGGCCAAAGAAGCCCACCAAAAAAATAAATAAATAAAATAAAAAATGAGAGAAAAAGAGAGAAGGGGCAATGTTACTATCCTGTTACCACACTTGTGCTTCAGAGTAGCACCATATGTTCTTCATATAGAGAGTCTCTTGAGTTATCACTTTCATATACTACTGGGAATTTTCATTATAGAACTTGGCTTGTATATTCCGATGATGGGCTTCCTCAAATGCCCGAGGTCTTCATAAGCAAGCAAGTTGGATGCACACCCACTTAGTTTCCAGTTTGAGCTTTCATATACTTATAGCTCTAGTGCATCCGTTGCATGGCAATCCCTACTCCTCACATTGACATCAATCGATGGGCATCTCCATAGCCCGTTGATTAGCCGCGTCGATGTGATACTTTCTCCTTTTTTGTCTTCTCACACAAACCTCCATCATCATATTCTATTCCACCCATAGTGCTATGTCCATGGCTTGTGCTCATGTATTGCGTGAGGGTTGAAAAGGCTGAAGCGCGTTAAAAAGTATGAACCAATTGCTCGGCTTGTCATCGGGGTTGTGCATGATTTGAATGCTTTGTGTGGTGAAGATGGAGCATAGCCAGACTATATGATTTTGTAGGGATGAGCTTTCTTTGGCTATTTTATTTTGATAAGACATAATTGCTTGGTTAGTATGCTTGAAGTATTATTGTCTTAATGTCAAATGATAGACTATTGCTTTGAATCACTCGTGTCTTAATATTCATGCCATGATTAGATTATGTGATCAAGATTATGCTAGGTAGCATTCCACATCAAAAATTATCTTTTTTATCATTTACCTACTCGAGGACGAGCAGGAATTAAGCTTGGGGATGCTGATACGTCTTCGTCGTATCTATAATTTTTTTGATTGTTCCATGCCAATATTATTCAACTTCCATATACTTTTGGCAACTTTTTATACTATTTTTGGGACTAACATATTGATCCAGTGCCTAGTGCCAGTTCCTGTTTGTTGCATGTTTTATGTTTCGCAGAAACCCCATATCAAACGGAGTCCAAACGGGATAAAAACGGACGGAGAATATTTTTGGAATATTTGTGAAATATGGGAAGAAGAATCAACGCGAGACGGTGCCCGAGGGGGCCACGAGGCAGGGGGCGCGCCCCTGACCCTCGTGGGCCCCCCGTAAGGCGGTTGCTGCTCTTCTTTGGCCGCAAGAAAGCTAATTTTCGGAGAAAAATCTGGGCGAAGGTTTCAATCCAATCGAAGTTACGGATCTCCGGATATATAAGAAACGGTGAAAGGGAAGATTCCCAGAACGCAGGGGACAGAGAGAGACAGATAGACAGATCCAATCTCGGAGGGGCTCTCGCCCCTCCCACGCCATGGAGACCAAGGAACAGAGGGGAAACCCTCCTCCCATCTAGGGAGAAGGTCAAGGAAGAGGAAGAAGAAGGGGGGCTCTCTCCCCCTCTCTTCCGGTGGCGCCGGAACACCGCCGGGGGCCATCATCATCACCGCGATCTTCACCAACACCTACGCCATCTTCACCAACATCTCCATCACCTTTCCCCCTCTATCTACAGCGGTCCACTCTCCCGCAATCCGCTGTACCCTCTACTTGAACATGGTGCCTTATGCTTCATATTATTATCCAATGATGTGTTGCCATCCTATGATGTCTGAGTAGATTTTCGTTGTCCTTTCGGTGATTTGATGAATTGCTATGATTGGTTTAATTTTCTTGTGGTTATGTTGTTGTCCTTTGGTGCCCATCATATGAGCGCGCGCGTGGATCACACCATAGGGTTAGTTGTATGTTGATAGGACTATGTATTGGAGGGCAAGAGTGACAGAAGCTTCTACCTAGCATAGAAATTGATGCATACGGGATTGAAGGGGGACCAATATATCTTAATGCTATGGTTGGGTTTTACCTTAATGAACGTTAGTAGTTGCGAACGCTTGCTAATAGTTCCAATGGTAAGTGCATAGAATTCCAAGTCAGGGATGCCATGCTAGCAGTGGCCTCTCCCACATAAAACTTCCTATCGGTCTAGTAAAGTAGTCAATTGCTTAGGGACAATTTCGCAACTCCTACCACCACTTTTCCACACTCACTATACTAACTTTATTGCTTCTTTACTTAAACAGCCCCTACTTTTTATTTACGCTCTCTTTATTATCTTGCAAACTTATCCAAAACACCTACAAAGTACTTCTAGTTTTATACTTGTTCTAGGTAAAGCGAACGTCAAGCGTGCGTAGAGTTGTATCGGTGGTCGATAGAACTTGAGGGAATATTTGTTCTACCTTTAGCTCCTCGTTGGGTTCGACACTCTTACTTATCGAAAGAGGCTACAATTGATCCCCTATACTTGTGGGTTATCACATAGCCTATACCATGCAAATGCTTTTCCCTTCAACGATAAAGGGAAAACCTTTTTCATCACCTCATCTCCGGATAAACCTGCAAGCTTGAACAATCCACAGATTTGTTTTACATGTATCAAGTGCATATCAGGATGTTCGGTTCCATCTCCTGCATAAGGATTAGCTAGCAGTTGTTCTATCATACCCAAAGGAATTTCATATTCAATATTTTTAGTAGGTGCAGTAGGTTGAGGGGCAATTAATTGTGGTTCCAGACGAGGTGAAGATACCCCGAACAAACCCTTCAAAGGATTGTTTTCCATAGTAGCAAGTGACAATATATTTCAGCACACTATATAAATGTTTCCTTTCCGAATTCCAGTTACCAAAGGCGCTTCACTCCCCAGCAACGGCGCTAGAAAATAGCCTTGATGACCCACAAGTATAGGGGATCAATTGTAGCTCCTTTCGATAAGTAAGAGTGTCGATCCCAACGAGGAGCGGAAGGAAATGACAAGTAGTTTTCAGTAAGGTAATGTCTGCAAGTGCTGAAACTGTAAGTAGCGAGTAGTTTGATAGCAAGATAATTTGTAACGAGCAAGTAACGATAGTAGAAATAAGTATGCAGCAAGGTAGCCCAATCCTTTTGAGGCAAAGGATAGGCCAAAATGGTCTCTTATGATAAGCAAGGCGTTCTTGAGGGTACACGGGAATTTCATCTAGTCACTTTCATCATGTTGGTTTAATTCGTGTTCGCTACTTTGATGATTTGATATGTGGGTGGACCGGTGCTTAGGTGCTGTTCTTACTTGAACAAACCTCCTACTTATGATTAACCGTCCCGCAAGCATCCGCAACTACGAGAAAAGTATTAAGAATAAATTCTAACCATAGCATTAAACTCTAGGATCCAATCGTTCCCTTACGGAATAGTGCATAAACTAGGGTTTAAGTTTCTGTCACTCTCGCAACCCACCATCTATTTACTACTCCACAATGCATTCCCTTAGCCCAAATATGGTGAAGTGTCATGTAGTCGACGTTCACATGACACCACTAAGGGAATCACAACATACATACCATCAAAATATCGAACACATATCAAATTCACATGATTACATGCAACATGATTTATCCCGTGACCTCAAGAACAAAAGTAACTACTCACAAACAACAAACATGCTCATGATCAGAGGGGTATTAATATGCATAATGGATCTGAACATATAATCTTCCACCAAATAAACCATATAGTAATCAACTACAAGATGTAATCAACACTACTAATCACCCCTAGCAAGAATCTATAGTTCCGGTAACAAGATTGAATACAAGAGATGAACTAGGGTTTGAGATGAGATGGTGCTGGTGAAGATGTTGATGGACATCGCCCTCCCCAAGATGGGAGAGTTGTTGGTGATGATGATGATGATTTCCCCCTCCAGGAGGGAAGTTCCCCCGGCAGAACCGCTCCACCGGAGGGCAAAAGTGCTCCTGCCCAAGTTCCGCCTTGAGACAGCGTCGCTCCGTCCCGAAAGTATTATTCTATTTTTTCTAGGTCAAAACCACTTATATACCAAAAGATGGGCACCGGAGGTGGGCCGAGGAGACCACAACCCACCAGGGCGCGCCAGGGGGGGCTGGCGCGCCCAGGTGGGTTGTGCCCACCTGGTGGCCCCCTCTGGTACTTATTGGATCCAATATTTCTTATATATTCCATAAAAATTCTCCGTGAAGTTTCAGCTCATTTGGAGTTGTGCAGAATAGGTGGCCTGAAATAGCTTTTTCAGGTCCAGATTTCCAGCTGCCAGAATTCTCTCTCTTTGTGTGTACCTTGCAAATTATCAGAGAAAATGCATTATAATTACTCCAAAAAAGCATTATTATGGATAAAAACATTGTAAATAACATTAAGAAAACATGATGCAAAATGGACGTATCAGTCTTCTTCTTGAAGATCCATTTATTCTCTATGGCTCGCCGATCATCGGGCAAGTCCACCAAAGTCCACACTTTGTTCTCATACGTGGATCCTATCTCAGATTTCATGGCCTCAAACCATTTATCTGAATCTGGCCTCATCATAGCTTCTTCATAGTTTGTAGGTTCGTCATGGTCTAGTAACATGACTTCCAGAACAGGATTACCGTACCACTCTGGTGCGGAACATGCTCTATTCTACCTACAAGGTCCAGTAGTAACTTGATCTGAAGTTTCATGATCATCATCATTAGCTTCCTCTATAGTTGGTGTAGGCATCACGGGAACTGATTTTTCTGATGACCTACTTTCCAATTCGAGAGAAGGTACAATTACCTCATCAAGTTCTACTTTCCTCCACTCACTTCTTTCGAGAGAAACTCCTTCTCTAGAAAGTTACCATTCTTGGCAACAAAGATCTTGCCTTCGGATCTGTGGTAGAAGGTGTACCCAATTGTTTCCTTAGGGTATCCTATAAAGACGCACTTCTCCGATTTGGCTTCGAGCTTATCAGGCTGAAGCCTTTTGACATAAGTGTCACAACCCCAAACTTTAAGAAATGACAGCTTAGGTTTCTTGCCAAACCACAGTTCATATGGTGTCGTCTCAACGGATTTAGACGGTGCCCTATTTAACGTGAATGCGGCTGTCTCTAATGCATAACCCCAAAACGATAGTGGTAAATCGATAGGAGACATCATAGATCGCACCATATCTAATAAAGTACGGTTACGACGTTCGGACACACCATTACACTGTGGTGTTCCAGGTGGCGTGAGTTGTGAAACGATTCCACATTGTTTTAAATGAAGGCCAAACTCGTAATTCAAATATTCGCCTCTGCGATCAGATCGTAGAAACTTTATTTTCTTGATACGATGATTCTCCACTTCACTCTGAAATTCTTTGAACTTTTCAATTGTTTCAGACTTGTATTTCATTAAGTAGATTACCCATATCTGCTCAAATCATTTGTGAAGGTCAGAAAATAACGATACCCGCCGCGTGCCTCAACACTCATCGGACCGCATACATCGGTATGTATTATTTCCAATAAGTCATTAGCTCGCTCCATTGTTACGGATAACGGAGTTTTAGTCATCTTGCCCATGAGGCATGGTTTGCAAATATCAAATGATTCATAATCAAGTGATTCCAAAAGCCCATATGCATGGAGTTTCTTCATACGCTTTACACCAATATGACCTAAATGGCAGTGCCACAAATATGTTACACTATCATTATCAACTTTGCGTCTTTTGGCATCAATAATATGAATATGTGTATCACCACAATCGAGATTCAACAAAAATAGACCACTCTTGAAGGGTGCATGACCATAAAAGATATTACTCATATAAATACAACAACCATTATTCTCTGATTTAAATGAATAACCGTCTCGCACTAAACAAGATCCAAATATAATATTCATGCTCAACGCTGGCACCAAATAACAATTATTTAGGTCTAAAACTAATCCCGAAGGTAGATGTAGAGGTAGCTGCCGACGGTGATCACATCGACCTTCAAACCATTCCCGACGCGCATCGTCACCTCATCCTGAGCCAATCTTTGTTTAATTCGTAGCCCCTGTTTTGAGTTACAAATATGAGCAACCGAACCAGTATCAAATACCCAGGCACTACTATGAGCATTAGTAAGGTACACATACATAACATGTATATCAAATATACCTTTGTTCACTTTGCCATCCTTCTTATCCGCCAAATACTTGGGGCAGTTCCGCTTCCAGTGACCAGTCCCTTTGCAGTAGAAGCACTTAGTTTCAGGCTTGGGTCCAGCTTTGGGTTTCTTCCCGGGAGTGGCAACTTGCTTGCCATTCTTCTTGAAGTTCCCCTTCTTTCCCTTGCCTTTTTTCTTGAAACTAGTGGTCTTGTTAACCATCAACACTTGATTCTCCTTCTTGATTTATACCTCCGCAACTTTGAGCATTGCGAATAGCTCAGGAATTGTCTTCTCCATCCCTTTCATATTATAGTTCATCACGAAGCCTTTGTAGCTTGGTGGCAGTGATTGGAGAACTCTGTCAATAACACTATCATCTGGAAGATTAACTCCCAGCTGAGCCAAGTGGTTATGATCCCCAGACATTTTGAGTACGTGTTCACTGACAGAACTGTTCTCCTCCATCTTGCAACTATAGAACTTGTTGGAGACTTCATATCTCTCAACTCGGGCATTTGCTTGAAATATTAACTTCAATTCCTGGAACATCTCATATGCTTCATGACGTTCAAAACGTGTTTGAAGTCTCGATTCTAAGCCGTAAAGCATGGCACACTGAACTATCGAGTAGTCATCAGATCGAGCTTGCCAGACGTTCATAACATCAGCATCTGCTCCTGCAACTGGCCTTTCACCTAGCGGTGCATCAAGGACATAATTCTTCTGTGCAACAATGAGGATAATCCTCAAGTTACGGACCCAGTGCGTGTAGTTGCTACCATCATCTGTCAACTTAGCTTTCTCTAGGAATGCATTAAAATTCAAGGGAACGGTACCACATGCCATTGATCTACAACATTAATATGCAAATACTATCAGGACTAAGTTCATGATAAATTAAGTTCCATTAATCAAATTACTTAAGAACTCCCACTTAGATAGACATACCTCAAGTCATCTAAATGATACGTGATCCAAATCAACTAAACCATGTCCGATCATCACGTGAGATGGAGTAGTCATCAATGGTGAACATCTTTATGTTGATCATACCTACTATATGATTCACGTTCGACATTTCGGTCTCCAGTGTTCCGAGGCCATGTCTGTACATGCTATGCTCGTCAAGTTTAACCCGAGTATTCCGCATGTGCAAAACTGTCTTGCACCCGTTGTATGTGAACGTAGAGTCTATCACACCCGGTCATCACATGGTGTCTAAACACGATGAACTGTCGCAACGGTGCATACTCAGGGAGAACACTTATACCTTGAAATTTTGTTAAGGGATCATCTTATAATGCTACCGCCGTACTAAGCAAAAAAAGATGCATAAAAGATAAACATCACATGCAATCAAAATATGTGACATGATATGGCCATCATCATCTTGTGCTTTTGATCTCCATCTCCAAAGCATCATCATGATCTCCATTGTCACCGGCTCAACACCTTGATCTCCATCATTGCATAGTGGTCGTCTCGCCAACTATTGCTTCTACAACTATCACTAACGCATAGTGATAAAGTAAAGGAATTACATGGCGTTTGCATTTCATACAATAAAGAGACAACCATAAGGCTCCTGCCGGTTGCCGATAACTTTTACAAAACATGATCATCTCGTAGAATAACGTATATCACATCATGTCTTGACCATATCACATCACAACATGCCCTGCAAAAATAAGTTAGACGTCCTCTACTTTGTTGTTGCAAGTTTTACGTGGCTGCTACATGCTTCTAGCAAGAACCATTCTTACCTACACATCAAAACCACAATGGTGTTTCGTCAAGTTTGTTGTTTTAACCTTCTTCAAGGACCAGCCACAGTCAAATTCGATTCAACTAAACTAAGAGAAACAGACACCCGCCAGCCACCTTTATGCAAAACTAGTTGCATGTCTATTGGTGGAACCGGTATCATGTGCTTGGACATGTAAGGTTGGTCCGGGCCGCTTCATCCCACAATACCGCTGAATCAAAATAAGATGTTGGTGGTAAGAAGTATGACTATCACCGCCCACAACTCTGTGTGTGCTACTCATGCATATCATCTACGCATAGACCTGGCTTGGATGCCACTGTTGGGAAACGTTGCATGGAAAAGCAAAAAAATTCTACGCACACGCAATGATCTATCCCTGGAGATGCATAGCAATGAGGGGGAGAGTGTGTCTACGTACCCTTGTAGACCGTAAGCGGAAGCGTTTCACAACGCGGTTGATGTAGCCGAACTTTCTTCGTGCTCCACCGATCGAGTACCGACCGTACGACACCTCCGAGTTCTGCACACGTTCAGCTCGGTGACATTCCTCGCCTTCTTGATCCAGCAAGGTGTCGAGGTTGTAGACGAGTCCCATCAGCACGACGGCGTGGTGACGATGACAGTGAAGTGATCCTCGCAGGGCTTCGCCTAAGCACTGCGACAATATGACCGGAGTTGTAAACTGTGGAGGGGGGCGCCGCACACGGCTAACAATTGATGTTTTGTGTTCTAGGCGCCCCCCTCCCCACATATATATAGGTGGGAGGGGAGGTGAGGCAGCCAAGGGGCGCCCCAAGTAGGATCCAAATCCTACTTGGGGTTTTCCAAGTCTCTTACTCGTTCCGTAATACATTATCCCGTGACTAACTCATTAGTCATTTGCTTGCAAGGCTTATTATGATGTGCATTACCGAGAGGGCCCAGAGATACTCTCTGATACTCAGAATGACAAATCCTAATATCAATTCACGCCAACCCAACAAAACACCTTCGGCGATACCTGTAGAGCATCTTTATAATCACCCAGTTACGTTGTGACGTTTGATAGCACACAAGGTATTCGTCCGGTATTCGGGAGTTGCATGATCTCATAGTCAAAGGAATATGTATTTGACATACATGAAATCAGTAGCAATAAAACTAAACGATCAGTATGCTAAGCTAACAGATGGGTCTTGTCCATCACATCATTCTCCTAATGATGTGATCCCGTTACCAAATGACAACTCATGTCCATGGTTAGGAAACCTTAACCATCTTTGATCAACGAGCTAGTCTAGTAGAGGCTCACTAGGGACACCGTGTTTGTCTATGTATTCACACATGTATTTGGGTTTCCGACCAGTACAATTCTAGCATGAATAATAAACATTTATCATGAATAAGGAAATATAAAATAACAACTTTATTATTGCCTCTAGGGCATATTTCCTTCACCGTCGCCTACCTCGGCCATGTCATCTCGGCGGAGGGCGTCGCTATGGATGCTGACAAGGTCGCGGCGGTTGCGGCTTGGCCAACGCCGCACTCGCCGCGGGCTCTTCGCGGCTTCTTGGGCCTTGCGGGATACTACTGGAAGTTCATCCGGGAGTTTGGCCTCATCGCGGCTTCGCTCACGCGCCTGCTGCGCCGTGACGCCTTCTCCTGGGATCTCAGGAACCGAGGCGTTCCATACCCTCAAGTAGCCTCTCATGACGGTGCCGGTCCTCTAGATGCCTGACTTCGACAAGCTGTTCATGGTGGACTGCGACGCCTCGGGCGTGGGGTTTGGCGCCGTCCTTCATCAGGGCGATTGGCCGCTCGCGTTCTTCAGCAGGCCCTTTGCCGTGCGCCATCACAAGATCACAGCTTACGAGAGGGAGCTCATCGGCTTGGTGCAGGCTGTGCATCACTGGTTGCCATATCTTTGGGGGCGGCCGTTCCGTATTCGCACGGATCACTACAGACTCAAGTTCTTGTTGGACCAGGGCCTCTCCATCATGTCGCAACATCAATGGATCAGCAAGCTCTTTGGCTTCGACTTCACCATCGACTACCGTCCGGGTCGCCTCAACACCGTGGCCGACGCACTGTCCCGCCGCGACGCCGACCACGACACGGATACCGTCGACACCGCGGGGGCGGTCCTCTGCATCCGCTCGGGGCCCTCCTTCACCTTCATCAATGACATCCGCCAGGCCACCGCAAGCGCCACAGACGCGCATCACCTTCGTCAGCGCCTCGAGGCCGGCGACCTAGAGGAGCCGTGGCGCCTGGATGATGGCCTGCTCCTGCACGGACGACGACTCTTCGTGCCGGATCACGGCGAACTCTGTCACCAGGCCATGCCGCCGGCCCAGTCGGCCGGCTATGAGGGCGTGTAGAAGACCCTCCACCGTCTCCGAGCAGATTTCTATATTCCCGGCGACCGGGCGCTTGTGCGAGACTAGGTGCGGTCTTGCGTGACGTGCCAGCGCAACATTACGAGACACTGCGGCCGGTGGGGCTGCCATAGCCCCTTGAGGTGCCTTCTCAGGTCTGGCCCGACATCTCCATGGACTTCATCGAGGGCCTTCCCAAGGTGGGCGGCAAGTCCGTCATCCTTATGGTGGTCGACCGCTTCTCCAAGTATGCGCACTTCATCGCGCTCGGCCATCCCTACACCGCCGCCTCCGTGGCGCGTGCCTTCTTCGACGGCATCGTCCGCCTCCACGGGTTTCCCTCTTCGATCATCAGAGACCGTGACCCTGTGTTCACTGGTCATGTATGGCGCGATCTTTTTTGATTGGCGGGCGTGAAACTGTGCCTGAGTACGGCATTCCACCCCCAGACGGACAGCCAATCTGAGGTGGTCAACAAGTTGATTGCTATGTATTTGCGTTGTGTTACAGGTGATCGTCCCCGTGCCTGGGTGGACTGGCTGGCTTGGGCGGAGTACTGCTACAACACCTCCTACCACTCCGCGCTGCGCGCCACGCCCTTCGAGGTGGTCTACGGCCATCCTCCACCACCCATCCTGCCGTTCAGCCCGGGACGGTCCGGACGGAGGCGGCAGGCAACATTCTCCGCAGCAGGGTGAGATCCTTGCCGAGGTGCGCCAGCGTCTTCTCCAGGCCTAGCAGCTGTCCAAGAAATACTACGACGGCCACCACTGCGAGACAGAGTTTGCGGTGGGTGACTGGGTGTGGCTGCGGCTCCTTCACCACACCACGCAGTCACTGGATCCGCGCGCTAAGTGCAAGCTGGGCCCTCGCTACGCGGGACCGTTTTCTGTGTTGGAACGCATTGGCAAGGTCGCAGACCGCCTTCAGCTTTCGCCTGGCGCCCGCATCCACGACGTCTTCCATGTGGGCTTGCTGAAGCCTTTCCGAGGTGATCCGCCGGTGGCCGTGCCGGCGCTTCCTCCAACCTCCGATGGACGTCTCCTTCCGGGTCCAGAGAAGGTGTTGAAGGCCCAGCAGAGCCGAGGAGTTTGGCGTTTGTTGATCCAGTGGCAAGGCCTTCCGGAGGAGGACGCCACTTGGGAGCAGCTTGAGGAGTTCCGCCAGCATTTTCCAGACTTCCAGCTCGAGAACGAGCTGTTTGCGCAGGCAGGGAGGGATGTTATGACCGGCGTCACTTATAGCCGGAGGAGGCCCAATGGCGCGTCTAGTTAGGGGCTTGGCCCAACTTATCTTTATTTTTACTAGCTCATCGAGGATTATATAAACACTTGTAAGGACATATTTTGGAATTAAGCAACAAGTCATAACTATTGCCCGGCTCCTTTCAGGAGCCGGAACCCTAGCTAAACCCTAGCCGCCCCTCCCGCGCCCTCTACTCCTCACCGCGCGACCACAGCGCCGACGCGCCGCCGTTCGCGCCCATCACCTCGCCATCCTCTCTTCCACCCCTACAACTTGAGGGCTAGGCCTGGTAGGATCCCAGCTCCTATCAGGTTCTTCAACAAAAACGTCTTCAAGAAGTGAGCGAACACTCCAAGAATAGACAAACCTGCTCCCCCGTATGTTGGCCGACTCGTCCACAGATAGGAACCATCCGCCCCTCATTTTTCCACACTCGCATCCGCTCTCCTCATATTCAAACTTCAGATTCACACACAACCATGCAACATAGATCAACACACATTTTTCCTAGTTCATATAGGACATAAGACATAGTTCGCACAAGACATATCAAACTAGAAAATACCATATGGGAATTCATCATGTATGCCATCGGGCTATCAAATTTTTGCATGTTTTACTAATTCATAGGACTACAGAAGACTACAGAAGAAGTTCAACCATGGGCTCCGCTGCCCTTGCCATTGTCCTCGTGGTCACGGAAGTAGCATTTGAAGATGCAATAGGGGTTGAGACGGACCTGCTCGGCGCTAGAGCTGGATGTGTCGAACGCGGCACCTGACATGTTCAGATCTTCTTCTTTATGGAGAAGGTCGCCGCTTTGCTTTATGTGCGATGTGTTATTTCGCCAAACACTTTCTATCACACGTCTGATAGGAAGCATTGTTCAGACTGGTCGTAGGCCGTTGATATGTCTTCCATCACACGGTTGGGGTATGTGCATGTTTCCTTTCCTATAATTCATCATCATTGTTTCAATCAGACCGATTTTATCGCCAAAAAGAAAGAAAGAAAACAGCGGCAGCAAAAACCTGGGACGAGACCGGGCTCTGGGCCCTGGAGTGAAGTGTTGTGTTGCTATTGTGTTCTTGTGTCGGGATAAAGGTTGGACGTTTTCACACATAAAAAATGGCTGCTGGTTTCACGGCAGGCAAAATGGCTGGACAAGGGTTTTGTTTACTCCTGCTAATGAAGGATTGCTGCTCTGAAAGTAAAGCTGCAGCAAGTGATGATCACTGTTTTTTAATAAGCAGCACAACAGCAATGCTTGATCACTGTTTTTCTGTCCATGCACGCCTACATGCACGCATGCAAGCTTATAAGTTGTGGTGATACCTAGTACGTACTACTTACTATACTGTATCAACTAGCATGGTCAATGGACACATTATGATCGATGCATGTGTTTTTCCCGACATAAACAACGATCAACACACATGGTTCAATGAGCGTGCCTGATTCGTGCGTGGCCCTTGAAAGTACGTATGATTTGCAGCAAGGTTGCTCTCACAGTCCAGCATGGACCAGCGTACCACCTTGAAGATTTGCCGGGAATGCACTCGTGCCCCCCTATCCCTCCTCTCTCTTTGCCGCCGCCGGTTTGCGCCAACGCCAACCGGGCTTCTTCTTGCTCCCATGTGGCATTGGCGCAAACCGGCGGCGGCAAACACGGTGTGGGGCGCGGCGACACAGTGATGGCGACTGGCAGTGGTGTCAAGCACTCGCGATGCTGGTGTGAAGGGCCGCACGGCGGTGGTGGTGCGTGCTTGTGATGGCGGCAGTGGTCCCCAACGCCCTGCTTACTGTATCTGCTCGACGCGGGGGTTGGTGGTGCCTCTTCTGCTCCGAGTCGGGTGGGCTTGCCTTGGGGTTTACTGGCGGTGGTAATCGGCGGCGTCACGAGGCACTCTCCAGCTTGCTCCTGGGGCCCACACACGGGCGGCTGGACCTGGGGCGAAGCATATTGGGGTTGTGGCCCCGGGCTGCAGGTGTTGGGGCTGCACGATGGAGGTCGAGGCGACTCTGAGAGGGACCGTTGCACCTTCAGAAGGATTAGCGTCAAAGGCCATAGGCTTGGCATCATGCTGGCTCTCTTGGGCTAAGGCCAGAGGGATATGGGATAAAGCAACTCTCACGAGTAGGTCTCAAAAGCCGGGGACTCTCCTGGCAAAGAATCTGAACGACCTGACGTAGAGAGGTTTGAGGTAAGAAATGTGGTTGGTGTAGTTGATGAGTTTAATCACTTGAGGCAAAGAGGAAGCCTAGAAGAGTACAAGTCACACACAATTGGCAGAATTGAGGGCTGCCATGTTGAGGTGCAATCCCTATTACGATGACAACCTTTTTCGACAAAGTTTTCTTGGGGGTAAGGGTATTGTAAATAGAGATAGATGTTTCGTCCGGCTCCGAGAAACAATTCGGCAACCCCGCTAGGGGCTTGCTCGGTAGTGGCTACCCTTAACACCCTTTTCAGCACGAGGGTGTTGTCATGGAGTTTAGGTGTCTAGGTCGTGGCGTGGGGTTGTTTTGAGGCCTTCATGTGCTCTTTCTCGGCAGCAGCATGGCCATTTTGTTTTTCGCCTTTGGCATTTTTCGGTGCGATTTATATTTTTAGTTATCCTGAGATCTGCTTTGCTAAAGAGCTTTCTCACTATGTTGTATCGTTCGACCATGTAGTTCCTTTAATACTTTATATATGAAGTTGGGCGAGAGCATGTTTCGTGGTACTCTAAAAGGTTTGGTTGCTCTCCCAAAAAGAAACTCAATGAAACAAACTAAGCTTCTGAGTTCCAGTTCAAAACAACACGCTATATAGTCACTCCACTGTCTTGTTGGTTAAAACCCAAGGACCGGCTCTTATTGGTTATATCTAGCAATGCTAGTATTTATTGTATTTTTACTTCGTTGAAAGCATTGCTTGGACTTCCCATCCATGATCTAGCGGTGGTTGAGCATCGTTTTCTTTGTGAAGGCATTGTTGTTGGAGAATCCTTCTCGATGTACTGATGATGTTAAAAGATGATTGATGCGAATATGATTGCTGATGTAGATTGTCGATCATTGTTTTGATCCCTCTGGTCTTATTGGACATTGCTAGTTGTCGGTGTAATTTTTATGTGTATGAGTTGGCGTTGGATGTGTGTATTCTACATATGCAGAGGCATGCTGAGCATGTTGTTTGTATCTACTTGATGCTTCATCTATAACTAATAAAATTCACCCTTCATAGAAAAAAAACACCACAACCTTTATTAGGAGTGCATCACAATTAAGCACATGTTTTTCATAACAAGGCCCAAAAGGCGAGGATTTTTGGGTTTAGTAATTAATTAGTAGAGTTTAAACCTACTCCCTCCGTTCCAAAATAGATGACCCAACTTTATACTAATTTACAACATTAGCATAAAGTTGGGTCATCTATTTTGAAACGGAGGAAATAGTTGTTAGAATATGTATGATTCACATTATCACACTCTAACGAGCTAAATTAGGCAAGTTTGACATCTTTGTGACCATTGTTTGGTCAGTGCGATAAACAGTATCAGTATAACGATCATGTTCAACGCCGACCCTCAAATTTCGGCAACCGTCCGGATCGTGCTATCCGGGCTGCGAAAGCCATCCAACACGGTCCTGTATTGGTCCGTTGTGTGGTTCGGACGCGTTTTTTTCCGCAAACCAAAAGCAAACATGGGGAGGTTTGCGTGAGTCCGGACATGCGAAACGTCGCTCTCCATCCCGTGGCCCACCCAAAAGAAAGGCGGAGCCCGCACTTTTGTAGCATCTTGCACTGTTTTCACGCCAAAATCCACCACTCTCTTCTTCCACTTGGCGTCACTCTCCGCCCAATTGTCGCTCTTTTTTTTCACCCTCTTCCTCCCATTGCCGCCGACGCACCATCGGAGATGGCGCCGGTGGAGGTGCCGGAGAATCCGAGCATCACGCTTGCCTGGAAGATCAGCTCGGAGACGCGGCGAAATCGCCGCGTCAAAGCGAAGGCCGCAAAGGAGGAGAAGCTGAAGAAGCGGCTGGCCTCTAAGGAGGAGAAGCAACAGCAGTCCTACACCCAGATGGTCACGCAGCAGTCCTAAATCCAGACCAGCGGTGGCACACAACAACAACAACATTGGGCCACCGGAGAGCAACAACCGAAGGGGAAAGGAGGGGGAGGAGGAGGACGACGACGTCGATGATTCGGATGATATAGTCGGGGATCCAAAGAATAAGGGCAGAGGAGAAAGCTTCAACATGCAGAAGGACGAGGTACTGTGTGGTGCATGGTTGGCCACTAGCCTCGATTATGTTCATGGAACGGAGCAAAAGGGCATAACTTGGTGTGAAAATTACGGGTCGCCGTTGGAAATACCTAAGCTCTCATTTATATTCTCTCTTAAAACAGTCTTTCGCCCCGCTTTATAAATAAAACCCCAACCAAACAGGTACACAATCGTACGATACAAGGTGATGAGCTGCCCTCTTGCAAAGCTGATCCTAAAATAACCGGCACGGAACCAAAAGAAAATACAGAAAGAACTAAACACAACACCACACTACACCCTAGCATACCTAGGCTCCACGACAACTCCCCCAGGAGGGATAATGGCGCCACCTAAGCTCTCATTTATATTCCCTGATGTGAAGCATTTCTGGCCACGGGCCACGTAGTGCGAGTCCGATGGGTTGCAGCCCGCGCAGAGACAGCAGCATGCATGCTAGATCAATTCTTGAGCCAGCGCAGAGACAAGCACTGAGGCAGGGCGAAGTGAAAGCTGTTTAGTACTCCAGTTAGCTTGTTACTGATGATTGCATGCGTCTCATGTCAACTTTACACCGCCACCGATACACCGGAATTAGGCTGGTTTGTCATGAATGGTCTTGGGCTCGTGGCCCATCTTGACGCACCGACCATCCGTGACTTTGTGAGTGCAGACCGGATCCAAAACCTGCAGCTTTGGCCCGCTCGCTCGTCTACGGGTGAGGATGGATGGATGGACGACGGCCAACTGCGAAGCGTGATGATGAGGCTGAAGCAAGTGATTAAAGCCCGGCATCGATCTCTCAGCGGCGGCAGCATTGTCGTGGCAATTGCATTGCGGCAGCAGACACCACTTGTCTCTTGATTCAGTCCTAGCTACCACTAGTAGGAGTAAAGATAGCTGTGCGTGTGTGTTTGCGCCGTACGTGCGTCGCGCGCGTGTACGCCTCGCCATGATTCGTCGCGCGCACCGCAGAGAAAGGAGGACGTAAAAGAGGCTCCCGGCCGGCGTCGGGCTCTTTCCCGGCGTCCGCGCGCGCGAGCAGCTGTACGCGGCTACGGCGTGGCTGCAGCGTGTGTAGAGACGGGACACCGCTTTGTCGTCGTTGTTTCTGTTTGATGTGATTCCCCACACCACCAGCATTGACCTCGGATCCCGATGGAACTCCTGCTACCCAGGCCAGTCCATCTAGTCAGGGGTGTGTAGAGAGATGCGCAAGGGGAATGATGTGGGGGTGATAAACGTTCCGGGGCTTCGGCTCAAAGATATTTATCCGCACTGGTCAAATTACTTGTTTAAAGGATGTTGGAGTATCTGCCTTCTCAGACATCCACGTAGGCATGTGCCCCATGCTGTCTAATGTGCTCATGCCTGCCATCCTCGCCGTCTGATCGATCCTCGGCTTTCCTCATCAAGCCGGCGTCCTCCAGGGTTCATGACCTATGGGTTGAAGGCGCGCCTGAGGCCACCTCGTTTGGCGGTCGTTGTCCCTACATTGTGTGTTTTACCTAGTATGTTGGAGGAGCGTTTGGTTGGGCTTTCTGACTATTCGGCTGTTTGGTTACCCTGGCCGGTCCTCCCTGTGGCTACCTAGTTGTTTGACGCTCCCAGGTAGGTGAAGGAAATATGCCCTAGAGGCAATAATAAAGTTGTTATTTATATTTCCTTATATCATGATAAATATTTATTATTCATGCTAGAATTGTATTAACCGGAAACTTAGTACATGTGTGAATACACAGACAAAATAGAGTGTCCCTAGTATGCCTCTACTTGACTAAAATCGGTCGTGTCCTTGTGTCGGTGGACTGGGAGCTAAACTACACAGATTGCCTGTTGCAAGCCTTGTCGTCAGGGGTATCGGACCATGCCCCTCTACATCTCTCCACGAGCGCCATGGGCTCCCCCAAGCGCAGATTTCGTTTTGAGATGTTCTGGACCAAATTGGATGGTTTCGATCAGGCTATCCGGGACGGTTGGATTTGTGACGCCCACATCGTTGATCCTTTCAAGAGGCTCGACGCCCTATTCGGGAACACAGCTAAGTCCTTGCAAGCATGGGGGCAGAGGAAGGTGGGGAATGTCAAGGTATCCATGGCGGTAGCCAACTGGGTGATTCTCAAATTCGATCAAGCACAGGAAGTAAGGCAGCTGTCCCCCGAGGAGCTCTGGCTCCGCCGCACTCTGAAAGGAGCGTTGTTGGGTTTGGCCTCTCTGGAAAGAACTATCCAACGACAGCGATCGAGGATACGCTGGCTTCAGGCAGGTGACGCCAATTCTAAGCTGTTCCAAGCGGTGGCCAACGGCAGGAGGTGCAAAAACTTCATCCCCCACATCAAGCTCAATGACGAGTTCATTACGGATCAGACGAGGAAGGAGGATGCGTTCACCGCTGCTTATGAGCGCATCCTCGGACAGGATAAGGCGCGAGACTTCACCCTCGATCTGCAGTACATGGGCATGGAATCAGTCGACCTTCACGAGCTGGATCGGATGTTCACATAAGAGGAGGTCTGGGAGGCGATCAAAGATATGCCTCCGGATCGCGCGCCGGGCCCGGATGGGTTCATCGGGGCTTTTTACCACAAAGCCTGGCCCATTATCAAGAGCGACATCATGGCTGGCATTCACAAGCTTTATGTGGGCGACGGTAGAGGTTTTGGCAATCTCAATAAAGTCCTCATTGTGCTCATCCCCAAGAAACCTGGCGCCGAGGAGATTGGCGACTTCCGTCCCATCAGTTTGCCGCATAGCTTTGCCAAACTCTTCGCAAAGCTGTTGGCCATCAGAGCGCGTCACGGAATGAAGGAGATCATCACGGTTAATCAATCGGCCTTCATACTAGGGAGAAGCATTCACGACAACTTTCTCCTAGTGCGGCAAGTGGCGCGGAAGATTCACTTGAGAAAAGAGAAAGGTGTGTTCCTCAAACTAGATATTTCTCGCGCCTTCGACTCCCTGTCTTGGCCGTTCCTCTTTCAAGTTCTCCGACAGAAAGGTTTTGGTCCTGCGTGGACCAGATGGGTTGCGATCTTACTTCAAACGGCCTCCACCAGGGTGCTAGTGAATGGTTCTCCAGGCAAGAGTTTTGCTCATGCTTGTGGTCTACGCCAGGGGGATCCTGTTTCCTCCCTCCTGTTTGTGATCGCGATGGAAGCATTATCGGTGCTTTTCACCAAGGGTGCACAAGAAGGGGCAATTAGCTCTTTTACTGGGATTTCTGCTGTCCAAAGACTGTCTATTTACGCGGACGACGTCGCCCTATTCATCAAGCCGACTGTGAGAGACCTCATGTTTGTCCGTTCGGTGTTGGAGATCTTCGGAGAGGCCGCGGGCTTAAGGGTAAATTATGGAAAATCCTCAGCAATTCTCATCAACGGCTCGGAGATTGACTGTAACAGGGTGGTCGGCATCTTGCACTACGCCATAGGCTCATTCCCCTGCAGATACTTGGGCTCCCAGTTAGCCATCTCTAAATTGAACAAGACTGACTGGCAGCCACTTCTCGATCAGGTCAGACACTTCCTCCCAGCTTGGCAGTGTGGACTCATCCAACGTCCGGGCAGGCTCATCCTCGTTAAATCTGTGATCGCGGCCTGGCCCATCCACCAGCTCATGATCCTGCAAGCGCCAAAGTGGGTCTTCGAGGACATTGACAGTTGGCTACGCTCGTTCTTCTGGGCTGGCAAAGACAAGTCTCACGGAGGACAGTGCCTGGTGGCCTGGAACTCCATCTGTCGTCCCTACTGCTTTGGGGGGCTCGGAGTGCCGAACTTGCAGTTACAGGCCATTGCTCTCAGGGTCCGCTGGGAATGGCTGCGCCGCACCGATGAGGAAAGACCTTGGCAGGGGCTGAATCTCCGGATGGATGAGGCTGCCCGGCAAGTGTTCGACAGCCTAGTTGCCATCTCTGTTGGCAATGGCAAGAGGATTCTATTTTGGAAAGATAGATGGATTAACGGCCGCACAGCCGCGGAGATCGCCACGGCCATCGCTAGCTCTGTGCCCAAGCGCATCAGAAATCGCCGCACGGTATTCCAGGCACTCGGGACTAACCGCTGGGAGCTGGATATTGCATCCGACCTGAATTTCACAATGCAGCTGCACCTCTACCTTCTTCAGCATGCGGTGGCGTTGGTGAACAGGGATGAGGGCCGGCCGGATAGTTTCTCCTGGCCAAGCGACGCCTCTGGCTTATACACGGCAAGGTCGACCTACAGGCGTTTGTCGATGGGACTCACATACTTTCGACCTGCCAATTTCATCTGGAAGTGCTGGGCGCCGCTCAAGTGCAAAATTTACATGTGGCTGGCAACCCAATATCGTGTCTGGACGAGCGACAGGCGTGCGAGGCACGGACTTCAATACCAAACATCGCCTTGTTTCAGCTGCTTGCAAGCGGAGGACAACGTGGATCACATCGTTTTGCAATGCAGCTTTGCTAGGGAGGTGTGGCACCGGATCTTTGGGCACTTCCGCTTGACCATCAACATTCCATCTACGGAAGACACGTTGATCGATTGGTGGGAGCAGACTAGGAGCGTGGCGCCGCTCACTCACCGGCGTGGCTTTGACTCTCTATTTACTCTTGTAGCTTGGTCCTTATGGAAGCAGCGTAACGCGCGGGCCTTCGGGAGGATTCACCAGCACCTACACCCTGTAGAGCTCGCTAAGAGGATAGTCGAGGAGGCTGACGATTGGATTACAACCGGAGCAGGTGGTCTAGACCGTTTAGTGAGAGAGCGATCATTGTTAAGTCTGTTGGTGTACGTGTGGGTGTCCAAATCGGCGCTTTGTTCGCATAGCGTTTCGATCATTCTTGTAAATAATTTTTCTCTACTTCTATAAAGCTCAGGTATGCTATTGGCATACTCTCGAAAAAAAAACTAGCTCGTTAATCAAAGATGGTTATGTTTCCTGACCATAGACATGTGTTGTCATTTGATGAATGGGATCACATCATTAGAGAATGATGTGATGGACAAGACCCATCCGTTAGCTTAGCATTATGATCGTTGAGTTTTATTGCTATTGCTTTCTTCATGACTTATACATGTTCCTCTGACTATGAGATTATGCAACTCCTGAATACCGGAGGAACACCTTGTGTGCTATCAAACGTCACAACGTAACTGGGTGACTATAAAGATGCTCTACAGGTGTCTCCGAATGTGTTTGTTGGGTTGGCATAGATCGAGATTAGGATTTGTCACTCCGTGTATCGGAGAGGTATCTCTGGGCCCTCTCGATAATGCTCATCACTATAAGCCTTGCAAGCAATGTGACTAATGAGTTAGTTGCGGGATGAAGTATTACGGAACGAGTAAAGAGACTTGCCGGTAACGAGAGTGAACTAGGTATGATGATACCGACGATCGAATCTTGGGCAAGTAACATACCAATGACAAAGGGAACAACGTATGTTGTTATGCGGTTTGACCGATAAAGATCTTCGTAGAATATGTAGGAGCCAATATGAGCATCCTAGGTTCCGCTATTGGTTATTGACCGGAGATGTGTCTCGGTCATGTCTACATAGTTCTCGAACCCGTAGGGTCCGCACGCTTAACGTTCGATGACGATTTGTATTATGAGTTATGTGATTTGATGTACCGAAGTTTGTTCGGAGTCTCGGATGAGATCACGAACGTGACGAGGAGTCTCGAAATGGCCGAGAGGTAAAGATTCATATATTGGAAGGTTGGATTCGGACATCAGAATGGTTCGAGTGATTCGGGCATTTTTCCGGAGTATCGGGAGGTTATCGGAACCCCCCGGGGAAAGATATGGGCCTTATGGGCCATAGGAGGGAGGCTAACCAGCCCACAAAGGGGCTGCTGGTTCACCCCCCACAAGGGAGGAGGCCGAATTGGACTTGGGAAGGGTGCGCCACCCCCCTTTCCTTCTCCTACTCCCTCTCCTTCCCCTTTTCCCCCTCCGGTAGAAGGAAAAAAGGGTGGGGCTGAATCCTACTAGGACTGGAGTCCTAGTAGGACTCACCTCTCCCTGGCGTGCCCCTTGTTGGCCGGCCTCCTCCTCCCCTCCTTTATATACGGGGGCAGGGGCCCCCCCAAAGGCACAACAGACAATTTCTTAGCCGTGTGCGGTGCCCCCCTCCACAGTTCAACACCTCGATCATATCGTCATAGTGCTTAGACGAAGCCCTGCACTGGTAACTTCATCATCACCATCACCACGCTGTCGTGCTGACGAAACTCTCCTCAGCCTCAACTGGATCAAGAGTTCGAGGGACGTCACCGAGCTGAACGTGTGCAGATCGCGGAGGTGCCGTGTGATGTCTACTACACAACCTTCTTCTTGTAGACGTTGTTGGGCCTCCAAGTGCAGAGGTTTGTAGGACAGTAGCAAATTTCCCTCAAGTGGATGACCTAAGGTTTATCAATCCGTGGGAGGCGTGGGATGAAGATGGTCTCTCTCAAGCAACCCTGCAACCAAATAACAAAGGGGATAATTAGATTTATGCCCCTAGTTGTGTCCCACTCGTCTGTTTTACCCCTAATTCCCAAAAGTCACCGGTTCTATCCAAGTCACTTTGCTCCTCTTATGCTTTTGCCCTTTGACCGTTTGACCATCAGTTTGAAAACTTCATAACTAATTCATACTGAATCAGAAAAATGCAAATAAGATACCAAAATGTTCAGAAAAACATCACCTATATGTCAGTGTCATTTGCATTCATGAAAAAAGTGTTGGAAAGTGCACATCCGAGTTTTAGCTCTTTTGATACCACCATGAATAGTGAACTCTAAAAAAATCAAAAAAAATATGGTGGCGAAGAACAACAAATGTTCTAAGTGCTTGCCAAGTTTCATTAGGGAACGACATTCGTGGAAGTCGTGGCAAAAAAATAATCTATTTTGGAGTGCTGATTGTTTTTTTGCCGCGGCACCCACGAATGTTATTCCCTGATGAAACTTGGCAAGCACTTAAAACATTTGTCATTCTTTGTCACCAATTTTTTTTAAATTTTTTTGAACTTTTTTTGATTTTACTATTCATGGTGGTAGCATAAGAGCTAAAACTCGGATGGGCACTTTCCAACACTTTTTTCATGAATGCAAATGACACTAACATATAGGTGATGTTTTTCTGAACATTTTGGTATCTTGTTTGCATTTTTCTGATTTAGTATGAATTAGTTATGAAGTTTCCAAACTGATGCTCAAACGGTCAAAGGGCAAAAGCATAATAGGAGCAAAGTGACTTGGACAGAACCAGTGACTTTTGGGAATTAGGGGTAAAACAGACGAGTGGGACACAACTAGGGGCATAAATCTAATTATCCCATAACAAAGAGTCTCTTGTGCCCCAACACACCCAATAGAATAGTAAATTGTATAGGTGCACTAGTTCGGCGACGAGACGGTGATACAAGTGCAATATGGATGGTAGATATAGGTTTTTGTAATCTGAAAATATAAAAACAGCAAGGTAACAAGTAATAAAAGTGAGCGTAAACGGTATTGCAATGCTAGGAAACAAGGCCTAGGGTTCATACTTTCACTAGTGCAAGTTCTGTCAACAATAATAACATAATTGGATCATATAACTATCCATCAACATGCAACAAAGAGTCACTCCAAAGTCACTAATAGCGGAGAACAAACAAAGAGATTATTGTAGGGTACAAAACCACCTCAAAGTTATCCTTTCTGATCGATCTATTCAAGAGTCTGTAGTAAAATAACACGAAGCTATTCTTTCCGTTCGATCTATCATAGAGTTCGTACTAGAATAACACCTTAAGACAAAAATCAACCAAAACCCTAATGTCACCTAGATACTCCAATGTCACCACAAGTATCCGTGGGTATGATTATACGATATGCATCACACAATCTCAGATTCATCTATTCAACCAACACAAAGAACTTCAAAGAGTGCCCCAAAGTTTCTACCGGAGAGTCAAGACGAAAACGTGTGCCAACCCCTATGCATAAGTTCACAATGTTACGGAACCCGCAAGTTGATCACCAAAACATACATCAAGTAGATCACGTGAATATCCCATTGTCACCACGGATAAGCACATGCAAGACATACATCAAGTGTTCTCAAATCCTTAAAGACTCAATCTGATAAGATAACTTCAAAGGGAAAACTCAATCTGTTGGGGATATAACTACTGAGTATAAACCGCCCAGGAGGGGCCGGGTTATACCCATAATGAGTTATCCATATTGAAGCCCATGAAGACAAGGAGTATGGTGCTTTACTGTAGAGATCTAAAAGCTTAGGGCCCAAAGGCGGGTTAGGGCCCGTAGACATAAACCGCCATATGATGTGTAACTTGTGTTGTAAGATAGGAAAGTGTAGGAATCGAGCCGGACACGTTTATGAGTCGGCCGGGATTCTGTAAACCGCCGGGCGTCAACCTGTGTATATAAAGGGACGACCCGGCGGCGGTTCAAGGATAAGAAACAACAACTCGAGAGCCAGGCAAAGCGGATTCGCTCCCTGGTCATCGAAACCCTAGCAATTCCACAATCAACTGGATTAGGCTTTTACCTTCACCGCAAGGGGCCGAACCAGTACAAACTCCTTGTGTCCTTTGTCCCACTTTAACCCCTTTAAGCTAACCTGTCATGATGGCTCCACGACTAAGTCCTCACACTAGGACATCTGCCGTTACTAATCCACGACAGTTGGCGCCCACCGTGGGGCTATCACACGATGGTTTCAAGTTCTTAGAGAGCAGCTTTGAAGGGCTCAAGGGATACGCTGTGGGCCGGATGACCAAGAGTCGTCGCGGCAAGCTCTACATCGACGATGCAGGCTGGGGCCCCGAGGCCGGCTCAATTGAGTACGGGTACCGGGTCCCCTTCGGCGGTATTCACGTTTTCATTGGTAAGATTGGCGAACCGGGCCCTGAGCCGGACATCTGCACCGACATCGTCGAAACGGCTCAGCGTGCGAGATCCGCCCGGATTCAGCCTGCCATGAAGCGCGCCTTCGTGGCAGTCATCAACAGAGCAGAATCTGAGGTTAGATCGGCATCTGGTGGTGAAACCGTCGTTTACTCTGATGACGAGTCATCTACCGGAGAGACCGAGTCGTTGTATCAACTGCAAGACGGCCGGTTTGGGGGCTGTTCCGATGGCGACAGTATTCCGGACCCATTTGATCCGCCGAGCCGGGTTGCGATCTTCATGGCCGGTATGCAGCCAGTGCAGCACTCTTTGACGGCAGCAACAATGGTCTCCGGGTCAGCGGCAGCGGCAGCAGCGGGGCAAGAGGCCCTGCGTGACCGCCGGCTCAGGTTTTGTCTGCCTTATTTGACGCTTTGGCAACACTGCTAGCGGCAGAAGTTAACCCGGTGAAAGATCGTGGATGTCGCCTAGAGGGGGGGTGAATAGGCGCTTTAAAATAATTATGGTTGGCTTGAACAAATGCGGAATAAACCTAGCGGTTAATTTGACAAGCACAAAACCTACAACAACTAGGCTCACCTATGTGCACCAACAACTTATGCTAAGCAAGATAAACAACTAAGTGATAGCAAGATATATGACAAGAAACAATATGGCTATCACAAAGTAAAGTGCATAAGTAAAGGGTTCGGGTAAGAGATAACCGAGACACGCGGAGACGACGATGTATCCCGAAGTTCACACCCTTGCGGATGCTAATCTCCGTTTGGAGCGGTGTGGAGGCACAATGCTCCCCAAGAAGCCACTAGGGCCACCGTAATCTCCTCACGCCCTCGCACAATGCAAGATGCCGTGATTCCACTAAGGGACCCTTGAGGGCGGTCACCGAACCCGTACAAATGGCAACCCTTGGGGGCGGTCACCGAACCCGTACACTTTGGCAACCCTTGGGGGCGGTCACCGGAACCCGTCAAATTGCTCGGGGCGATCTCCACAACCTAATTGGAGACCCCGACGCTTGCCCGGAGCTTTACACCACAATGATTGAGCTCCGAACACCACCAACCGTCTAGGGCGCCCAAGCACCCAAGAGGAACAAGCTCAAGGGCACCAAGCACCCAAGAGTAATAAGCTTCTCAACTTGTAACTTCCACGTATCACCGTGGAGAACTCAAACCGATGCACCAAATGCAATGGCAAGGGCACACGGAGTGCCCAAGTCCTTCTCTCTCAAATCCCACCGAAGCAACTAATGCTAGGGAGGAAAATGAGAGGAAGAACAAGAAGGAGAACACCAAGAACTCCAAGATCTAGATCCAATGGGTTCCCCTCACATAGAGGAGAAAGTGATTGGTGGAAATGTGGATCTAGATCTCCTCTCTCTTTTCCCTCAAAAACTAGCAAGAATCCATGGAGGGATTGAGAGTTAGCAAGCTCGAAGAAGGTCAACAATGGGGGAAGAACACGAG
This sequence comes from Triticum aestivum, assembly GCF_018294505.1. Lineage (NCBI taxonomy): Eukaryota > Viridiplantae > Streptophyta > Magnoliopsida > Poales > Poaceae > Triticum > Triticum aestivum. The sequence continues at coordinate 216,361,897 of NC_057808.1, forward strand.
CTCAAGAGATGAAGTAGAATGGGGAAGAAGACCCCCTTATATAGTGGGGGGAACAATCCAACCGTTACCCCCACTTCAGCCCCGCAGAGAGCGGTACTACCGCTTGGCCAGCGGTACTACCGCTTGCCCCTATAAGCGGTACTACCGCTCCCCCTCGCGGTACTGCCGCTGGGCCCAGAGCGGTACTACCGCGGTGGCAGGGCGGTACTACCGCATACGAGCGGTACAACAGCCCCCACTGCCGTGGCCAGTACCATAAAACCCGACACGAAAAAAGACCCCTCAAATCGAGGCGGTACTAGCACGAGACCGCAGCGGTACTACGGCTGGGGGCTACCAGCGGTACTACCGCTCAGGAGCGGTACTACCGCTCTAGAGCGGTACTACCGCTTGTAGCACCCAAGCGGTACTACCGCTCCGGCCCGCGTACTACCGCTAGGAAACCAAAACTGCCATAACTTCTGCATATGAGCTCCGAATTGAGCAAACTCAAGCTTGTTGGATAGAGGAAGACGAGTAGCATCAAAACAGCGAAGGGGCAGGGGAGGTATGCCAACAAATAGAGGAGTGAAACCTCCAACCGAGAAGAGACGGCATAACCTCCAACATCGAAAACATCATAGAAGATGCGAGTGAACTCCGTTTTCGATGAACTCGAGCTTGTCATCAAGATGACCATAAGCTCCAAAACTCACAAAGAGAAGAACCAAACAAGAACCAATAAAGATGATGCAAGGATGCAATGGTTTGAGCTCTCTATGAACGATACGATCAAGCTACTCATCGAGAGCCCCCCTTGATAGTACGGCAATCGATCCTATAACCCGGTCTCCCACCTACCATCATGAGACCGGTAAAATAGAAAACCTATCAAGAGCAAACCTTTGCCTTGCACATGGTCCACTTGAGCTAGATGATGACGATCTTGACTCCCTCAAGTTGGACCACCTTTCTTGGTTGCGTTGGCTCGATGAAGACTAGTTGATTGCTCCCCCATGCTCCACTATGGGTGAGCCACTCTTCCGCACATCTTCACAAGTCCATTGTCACCACAATGGACGGCAAGCTTCAAGCATTTGATCTCTTCATGATGCTTCACTTGAACTTGCACACCGCAACATCTTCACAAGTCCATTGTCACCACAATGGACGGCAAGCTTCAAGCATTTGATCTCTTCATGATGCTTCACTTGAACTTGCACACCGCAACCTAACCCCACAAAGAACTCTCACGAAGATCATGGGTTAGTACACAAAGCGTAATTGACAATGCTCACCACACCATGGGATCGCTTGATCCCTCTCGGTACATCTTCTACGCTTTGTGAGTTGATCAAGTTGATTCACTCTTGACTTAGTCTTGATCAACCATGAATCTTTTCAACTCTCTTCATTTGGATGATGTCTTGAAGATATACATGAATGATCACACAATCTTCTTCTCCAAGACATGCTTGCAATAAGCTGAACTTTCACATGACCAATCTTTGGATAATTCCTTAATAACACCTTGGTCACCACATAAACTCCTTGAAACCAACACATGAACTTCAAGAAATGCCTATGGACAAATCCTTCAAATATAACTCAAGGCAACCATTAGTCCATAGAGATTGTCATCAATTACCAAAACCAAACATGGGGGCACCGCATGTTCTTTCACCCGGCAAATCAGGATGAGCATAACGTGGAAGTTGCGAAAGTGAAGGATCAGATAGCTCAGGCCAAGGCAGACTTGGCAGCTGAGGACACCAGGATGGCCGCAGAGCGGGCCGAGTTGGATGCACAGGCTTACCGGCTTATGTTGGATCAGAGCGCGTCAAATGATGTCATGAAGGTACCGATCTCACCTGCCTCCGGTTTATGAGGCAAGGAATCTCTTTAACACGCCAGGAGTGGGAACCAGCAACCAGCCAGTGGTAAATCGGGTGGAGGCACCTGGAACGGGGGCGCCGGTTCAGCCGCGCATGATGGACCCGCCTCGTCAGAACAATATCCTGTCATAGCATATCTCAACGCCTCCGGGTCATTACTCTAACCCGTTGGATAACATAGTCGCCGCCGCTTCACGATTGGCGGCTCTCCCGATCGAAGGCGAGTCTCCAGTAGCGGTTGAGACGCGACGGGCTAGAGAGCTCCTTCAGACAGCATTGACTCAGCAGCAAGCTTATTCATACAGCCGTGAGAGGATTCACTCCACTCCCCGTCCAAGCCGGAGTTACAGCAGGCGTATTGATGAACCGGCGGTGTCAAGCAGTGCGCGGAACCGTAACCCGCCTCGTGGGCTTAACCCAGCCAGCGATGGTGCTGAGGCTCAGGACGTGGTGGATCAAGGAAGGGCACGTCGCGAGGCCGAGTTGGCAGCACAATATGCGGCCCGTCAACTTACTCCGATTCGTCCGACCACTTCGGTAGAGCCAGGTGTAACCTTCAGGACTTTGGGTGTACCGTGTCTAGCTCCAGCTCTGCGTAACGTTCGGTTGCCCAAGGATTTCAAAGGTCCCCGTAAGGTGCCCAACTACACTGCCGATTTATCCCCCGAAGCATGGGTTGAGAGTTATGAGATGGCGATGGAGATGCTTGACGTTGACGATGCAGTATGTGCTAAGTACTTTACCATGACGTTGGAAGGAACGACGCGTACGTGGTTGAAGGGATTGCCGGCTAATTCCATTGGGTCATGGGCTGAGTTAAAAGCCCGGCTTATCCAGAATTTTAAGGATACATGCAAGCAGCCCATGTCAATTGTGGATTTGGCCGCCTGTGTCCAAGAAGAAGGGGAATCGACAACGCATTGGGTGCGCCAGGTCTCGACCATTCTGCACTCGTCGGATCGCATCAATGCCGATTCAGCAGTCTTAACGTTGGAAAACAATTGCCGGTTTATGCCCTTGAAACAGAAGTTAGGACGGCTCAAGCATCACTGCAATGATATGGGGACCCTCATGGCGACTTTGGTGAAGTACGCTAACTCTGATGGTACCAATGACCCCGAGTCTGATGATGAGAAGCCGGGAAAGGGAAAGAAGAGCAGCAACACTAGAGGATAGCAGCATAACACGGCGGGTCATGGAAACAACGGTAAGCGCAAGGCTGACAACAGTTTGGACTTTGTGGCTAACACCAGTACGCAGAACAATGGTCAATGTCGCAAGGGTAAACCACCCCCCAGACCGAAGGTTCAGGGATCAATCTCGAGTATCTGTTAAACCAGCCGTTCCCAAAACATGGTACGCGGGAAAGGCCATCAGGACACCTCTGGAAGGATTGTTTCATCATGAAGGAGTTTAAAAATTCGAACCTCTTCCAAGACGGCCGTGGACCGGGCGGCGGTTCAGGACCCGGCTCGCAGGGTCCGGGTTACGGAGTGGCGGTTCAAGCTCTGGGTTCCAAGGTCATCACGGTCACCAAGGAAATCAAGGCAGTCAGGGCAATCAGGGTGGCTACCATCAACACTCAGGTCAGGGGAATCAGCAGCAACAGTCTGGGTATCAGAGTAACCCGAAGCAGTTGAATAGTGGGTAGTACCATGTCTTCACCACGAGTTTGTGCAAGAGAGATCAGAAGCTTCATAAGAGGGCAGTAAATTCTGTTGAACCGGCAGTGCCCTGTTACTTGCGTTGGTCTGAGCAGCCTCTTGTGTGGAGTCGAGAGGATCATGCGCCCCGGGTTGATAATCCGGGTCATCTGGCATTGCTGGTTGCACCTCAGGTGGGAGGGTATAAATTCACCAAGGTACTCATGGACGGAGGGAGCAGCATTAATATCCTTTATTATGAAACTTTCCGTCGCATGGGGTTGACAGATAAGAGTCTTAAACCGTCAAACATTGTTTTCCATGGTGTGGTGCCTGGTAAGTTGGCATACCCAGTTGGTAAGATAGCTCTGGAGGTTGCCTTTGGCGATGATCATGACTCTCGATCAGAGACCTTGACCTTTGAGGTGGTGAAAATCAAGAGCCCTTACCATGCCCTGTTTGGACGGTCGGCTTATGCCAAGTTCATGGCCAGGCCCTGTTATGTGTATCTGCAGCTAAAGATGCCAGGTTATAAGGGGACCATTACAGTACATGGGAGCCGGAATATAGCTTTGGAATGTGAGGAAGGTGATGCGGCTTATGCTGAGTCGGTTTGTGCGACAGAGGAGTTAAAGTTTTACAAGGACAATGTTGATCCGGCAGATATGGCTTCTTTAAAAAAGCCAACTACGGAGCATGATCCGGCCTTGAAGTTTAAATCGGCTGATGAGACTAAGCTTGTTGACTTCGATCCTGGCGATTCGTCCAAGCAGTTCAGCATCAGTGCTAATCTGGATCCGAGATAGGAAAGCACGCTCATTGAGTTCATCCGTGAGAACCGGGACATCTTTGCATGGAAGCCCTCTGACATGCCAGGTGTACCGAGGGAACTCGCTGAGCACACTCTCAATATTGATCCCAAGTTTAAACCGGTCAAGCAGTTTCTTCGCCGGTTCAATGAAGAAAGGCGTAAAGCAATTGGTGAGGAGGTAGCCCGGCTCTTGGCAGCTGGGTTTATCGTGGAAGTTTTCCATCCTGAGTGGTTGGCTAACCCGGTGCTAGTACTTAAGAAAAATGGCACTTGGCGCATGTGTGTGGACTACACCGACTTAAATAAGGCTTGTCCAGCTGATCCCTTTGCTCTCCCTCGTATTGATCAGATTATTGATGTTACGGCGGGTTGTGAGCGGTTGAGTTTTTTGGATGCTTAGTCTGGTTATCATCAGATCAAGATGGCAGTTAAGGACCAGGAGAAGACTGCTTTCATAACTCACTTTGGAGCCTTCTGCTATGTGTCTATGCCCTTTGGGCTCAAGAGTGCGCAGGCGACTTATCAGCGGTGTGTGCAGAATTGTCTTCACAATCAGATTGGGCACAATGTTCATGCCTACGTGGATGATATTGTGGTAAAATCCAGGAAAAAGGAGACATTGGTGGATGACTTGAAAGAAACCTTTGATAACCTCCGCATTTATAAGATGATGCTTAACCCGGCCAAGTGTGTTTTTGGTGTTCCGGCAGGCAAGCTCTTAGGCTTTCTGGTGTCTAACAGGGGGATTGAGGCTAACCCGGAGAAGATTAAGGCCATCACCTCTCTGGGTAAACCGGCGTGCATCAATGACGTACAACGCTTGCGGGTCACATTGCAGCTCTCAGCCGGTTTATCAGCCGGTTGGGGGAGAAGGCCATCCCTCTATACCAGATGATGAAGAAGACGGATAATTTTGTCTGGAGTGACGCGGCTAATGCTGCCTTTGAGGATCTGAAAAGGCAGCTAGCTGAACCGCCCGTTCTAGTTGCTCCTGTTGATAAAGAGCCGCTGTTGTTATATGTGGCTGCCAATGCCCAGGCTGTCAGCGTGGCCATTGTGTAGAGCGAAAGGAGGCTGGTAAGGAGTATCCAGTTCAACGGCCGGTTTATTATATCAGTGAGGTGCTTATTTTCTACACACAAATGAAAAACGGTTATGGATGCGGATATAGGCTACGAGCATAAATGCATGAATATGCAGAGCCAGGTATAGCGAGTTTTATTTTATTTATTTTAATTGAATCAACGAATATTTTTTGAGTCCAAGCAGAGATACCCACGTTGGCAGAAGCTGGTGTATGGAGTTTTCATGGCAAGCCAGAAGCTTAAGCAGTATTTTCAGGGTCATCCCATCACCGTGGTTAGTTTTGCTCCTTTGGGGGATATAATCCAAAACAGGGAAGCAACTGGCCGAGTTGCCAAGTGGGCCATTGAGCTTGGGCCTCACGAGTTAAAATATGTGCCACGCACGGCGATCAAGTCCCAAGCACTTGTGGATTTCATCAATGACTGGACAGAGTTACAGATGCCGGAGGACAAACCAGATAACACGTATTGGACTGTTCACTTTGACGGATCCAGACAATTGGAGGGCTCGGGGGCTGGAGTTGTGCTGTCTTCCCCTCGAGGTGATAAATTTTGTTATGTTCTCCGTTTAATGTTCCCTTGCACTAACAATGCATCAGAATATGAGGCCTTACTCCACGGCCTTCGAATGGCTAAGGAGATGAATTTAAGCCGGGTTAAGTGCTTGGGTGACTCGGACTTGGTAGCTCAGCAAGTCTCTGGTAAGTGGGATTCTAAGGATCCACTCATGGCGGCTTATCAGCGAGAGGTGGACGTTATTGCTGGTCACTTCAAGGGTTATCAAGTCGAGCATATTGATCGAAGGAAGAATGAAGCGGCCGATGCTTTAATCCGGTTGGGTTCTCAACGTAAACCGGTGCCACCTAATTTTTTTCTCGATGTCTTGCATAACCCGTCGGTCAAGTTGCCTACGGAGGAGGATTTGGCTATTCCTGACCCGGAAGCTCAGTTGGTGGCAGCTCTTCACGTGATTCCGGATTGGACAGTCCCTTATTTAGCTTATATGACCCGGGGCGAGTTACCTGAGGATGAAACCTTAGCCAGGCAGATAACCCGGCGGTCTAAGTCAATGACAATAGTCAATGGTGAGTTGCATCATTGCAGTGTTACAGGGGCTTTTCAACGTTGTATCTCTTCAGAGGAGGGATGCCAGATCTTGCGTGAGATTCATGAAGGAGATTGTGGTCACCACGCCGGTTCAAAGTCCCTGGTAGCCAAGGCTTTTCGTCATGGTTTCTATTGGCTGACGGCTCATGCTGATGCTGAAGACTTGGTCAAAAAGTGTGATGGCTGTCAAAAATTCTCATGACGTGCTCATGTACCAGCTCAAGAATTGAGGATGATTCCAATTACTTGGCCGTTTGCAGTCTGGGGGCTGGATATGGTTGGGCCCTTCAAGAGGTCCAAGGATAAGAAGACCCACCTTTTGGTGGCAGTTGATAAATTCACTAAGTGGGTGGAGGCAGAGCCAGTGAGAAAGTGTGATGCAGCAACGGCGGTTCAATTCATGAAGAAGGTGATATTCCGCTTTGGTTTTCCACACATCATTATAAAAGACAATGGCACCAATCTCTCCAAGGGTGCTATGAAGGATTTTTGTCAGCGCGAATACATCCGGCTTGATGTGTCATCAGTGGCTCACCCCCAATCTCATGGTCAAGCTGAGAGAGCCAATCAAGAGATCCTGAGAGGCATCAAGCCCCGGCTTATGGTTCCCCTGCAGAGGACGCCGGGTTGTTGGGTGGAGGAGTTACCTTCCGTGTTATGGAGCATTAATACCACCCCCAACAGATCTACGGGTTACACGCCTTTTTTCATGGTCTACGGAGCAGAGGCGGTTCTCCCTAGTGACATCCGTCATGATTCACCTCGGGTGGCGGCTTATGTTGAGGCTGACAATGAGAAAGCACGTCAGGAAGCACTTGACCTGTTAGAGGAGGAGCGTGACATAGCAGCAGCTCGGTCGGCGATTTACCAGCAAGATCTGCGTCGTTATCACAGCCGCCGGGTTAAAACCCGAACTTTTCAAGAAGGCGATCTGGTGCTCCGGCTCATCCAGGATCAGACTGATATGCACAAGTTATCCCCGCCTTGGGAAGGACCCTTTGTGGTCAGCAAAAATCTGAATAACGGGTCGTATTACCTTATCGATGTTCGAGAGCGCAAAGACTCACGCAAATCGGAGGAGGAGACCAACCGGCCGTGGAATATTGCTCATCTTCGGCCTTACTACACCTGAGCCATAGCCTCTTTTTATGTACATATTATCGACAATGTATATATTATCAATATAATAAACCAGCATCCCTGCTAAAGCGGGGCCTCTGTCGTTCTTCCTTCAAAGTTTTTTTTGGTTAATTGGGGGCTTCCGGTTTATGCGCGGAAGTTATAATTCCCTTTGAACCGGCTTATAAGACAAAATTGAAAAAAAACTTGGGGGTTATCCACCCGAGTTAAAGGGACCAAAGAGAGTCTGTTGTCAAAGCAGCAGCTCAAACATAGGTGCCCCTTGAGCACAGCTAACAGTGTTACTTGGGTCCTTTGTTCTAAAGAACATATGTTGCTATAACCCTTGTGATAGCCTTAAAAGCCAGGCTTGGAAGCCAGGTGTATTCACCTAAAACCCCGGGTTATCCTGCTTGTATGCCAAATGCTTCTCCATCAGGTAATCCTGATTGATCCGGCGAACTCTTAGCAATCAATCTTTTTAACAAGACCCTAAACTTGTTAAGGTTAAAATGCCGGTTTATCATGAGAGGGCACGGTTTACGGATAGCAAGGAGAAGCTCAGGCTGATAAAGCCGCCTTCCTTGAAACTTGGATAAATCGGCCTGTGATGCTTGATGTACTCTGGCCCCACGTACTCCTGATAAGTCTATCTTTAAATAAGAATTGAACTTATCTGGGTTAAAATGTCGATTGGATAATGTGAGTGCCGGCTCACGGAAAGCGCGTACCTTCCAGTGGCTAATGCTAGTTTCATTGAAGAAGATATTTTGGCTCGGCGGCCTATGAAAGCCTTGAATTTTTTTTCTGTTGTTTTGTTTTGAATATCTTTTTGAGATTTTTTTTCTTTTGAGACATAGTAATTCTCTGGTGTTTATTGACCCGGTTTGGCTTTTGATTATAAGTTGCCAGTACAAATATAAAGATAAACCGGTGTTTATTGACCCGGTCTGGCTTTGACTATAAGTCACCAGTGTGATACAAGAATAATCTGGCGTATATTGAAACCGGTCTGGCTTTGCTATAAACCGGCAAAGCATAGGAGGAATTATCAATGTTCAAGATTTGGGTTATCGCCCTTACCACCATAAGTTGGTAAACCAACGACGTGATTTAATATCACAGGTATGATATATTTCGTATTTGACAATTCTTAAAATACAGCCTTGGTTATAAACCCTGGCTATATGTTGGGCATTATGACCCGTTCGGCGGTAAACCACCAGGACACTTTCAACTTGTTGTCTGCAGGAACAGATTGAATAAACTGCTAAGGATTATGAGCAGATATAGCATATCTTAACCAAGGCGGATTAACAGTTTCATGCAAAGTGAATATGCACGATGGCATAGCAGACCAAGTATTTAAACTAGCCTATTACAAGGCGCTTTGATGCTCAAAAGGATAATTGTTTATCACACACATTGCAGTGCGCAGAAGCTAAACTGGCCTCCGGATCATGATTCTTCACCAGGCTGTCTTGAAGGTTCTGGATCATCCTGCGCCAGTTCATCCTCCTCCTCTCCACCCAGTGGCTGGAAGTCAATTGTTGCCCAGTCAATCCCAGTTAAGGCTTGGAAGACAGCTTCGTCACTTATAAGGGTGGACGGTTCAACATCAGGGGCGTAGGTATGCTTACGGATTGGCGGGATAAGATTTTGCACATGATAAGTTGGTGCATTAACCCGTTTGTTGTTGGCGTCATAAATCGACTGGTAATATGACAAATCAGTGTCTTCAGCCAATTTGCTTGCCAGTGGACGCATTTCCCTCGTTAGGGCCCTGAGGTCGTCATTATCAAAATCTGACCCGTCCTCTTTTTGGCTTGGATAGCCGTTTCCAATATCTTCTAGATCAAGGTCAGATATCCATGCCTTGGCCCAAGTCAATGCACTAAGAGCACCGTCCCTAGCAGCTAATTTCTTCAATTCCTCAAGCCAGGCAGGCATCATAGATAACCTTTCCAACGTTTCCTTGATTAAAGTTGGGGGCGGTTTATTATGTGAAGCTGTGCAGATGACCCGTTGAACGCCGGTATATAATTGCTCTATCAGTGTATAAGCAACCTTCAGTTTTTTGCGCATGTCCGAGCCAAGATGAGTAACGCGGCTACCTGCAATGGTCAAAATATTGGTAAACCGGCAGTTTCATGGATGTTGCCTATTTAAAGCTTATGAAGAGGATATTTACCGAAGACAGCTGTGGTCATAGCATTGATTTGCCGCTTCAAGCCAGTCAGTTCTTCTGCTACCGGATTAAGGGCTGCTTCAGCGTCCTCCGCCCGCTTTAGCAGAGTTGCTTTTTCAGTGTCCCATCCTGCCCATTCGCTTTTAAAGCTTTCCTTCAGCTGTTCCATGGCTGTTAAAGCGCTGGTCAGCTCTTCTTTAGCCTTGGAAGTTTCTGCTTGCTGAGACTTGATATTTTCTTGAAGGTCGGCAATTTGAGATTCCTTTTTGCTCAGATCAGCCTGCAAGAGATATTTAATGAGTTGGTAGTGCATATTTGAAGTCCCAAGCACATAATAAGTTATACACTTGGCACTTGGGGGCTAATGCATATTGCTTCTTATCAATTGTTATTTTAAGTCCCAAGTGCATAACAAGTTATACACTTGGCACTTGGGGGCTAATGCGTATTTGCTCAAGTCAAGGTTATGGATTTTTTTCCTCCTCAATTGGATTACAAAGATGATTATCAAGAATTTTGGAAGCTTCATGACAGAAAGGTACCGGTTCATCCTAAAGGTATAAACCGGTCCCTGGGGGCTACACAAGCAAAATTAAATATTGATTCTGCTACAAGTCCCGGTTCACATTAATATTATGAACCGGCCCTTGGGGGCTACGGGAATTGATAGTTTAAGCCAGGTCATAAGGAAAGAAAGTTATGCAGAGTGAGTGATATTTACCTCATACCGCTTCTTCATCAGGCCCACTAAACCGGCTTCATAGTCGCGGCTTGTGTACAGGCGGTTTAAGAATCCAGAATGAATATCTTGGGCATTGAGGTGGGCATAGCTTGATAAATCTGTTTTCCACTTGCCCTTGTCCATAGCAGAAAGTTCTTCCTTGGCACTATGCTTTGATAAGGCGATAGGATTGCCGGGGGTGGTGTGGCTGACGCCGGTAATCATAATATCGTCCGTGTTGTCATCAGCAGCTTTGGCTGGACTTGTCGGTTTATCAGCCGTTTTTGCTGGGCTTGGCGGATCAGTACCCTGACTCGGTGGATCTGTCTCCACCGACCCAACAAAAGTATCCTGAACTTGAGGTACCGGATCATCCAAGATAGCATCAGCATTTGGGTCCAGTGGTTCTGGGGTCTTCTCCGGTTCAGTGGCCGGGTTATCACCAGTCGGTTTATTCAGTCTGGCCTTTTTGCTGGGTCTGGCCTTGGCACTGAAAGGAACAGATATAAAGGTTAGTATAAATAAATAAGTATAAGGCATAAAAGATTAAGTTTAATATGCTCACCCAGGAACGGTCTTGAGGGGAGGGAGTTGTGTGGCCATTGACTCGCCGGATGAGGAATGAGGTGTTCCCTGATAGTTTGAATCGGACGGATTAAGAGGTTGTCGGAAATAACCCGCCTTGGGATAAGAAGTATAAGAAATATATGAGACCTCTGATCGACGTTTCCGGACTGGAGTGTTCGGTAAACCAGCTGAAGTAACTACATGGCCGCTGTGTCGGGTTGTGCGGCGAGCTTCGTGTTGCTGCTTCTTCAAAAGAAAGTTTGGGTCCAAGTGAGCTAGGGGTGAGAAAATCTTACTTTCCAGTTTGCTTGACGGGTTTTCTGTGTTGGCAGAGGATCTGAACCGGAGGAAAGAATAATTACCTCTACATCATCAGCATGGCTGGCTTCAGCGTCATCCTGATAATAGTCATTGTCAATGAGGTGTATGAAAAAAGAGCCAAGAGAATCAAGTTCTACCTCTGATTCCGGATTATCTAGATCATCATCAATGTTTAACTCGGAGGATTCAGCGGTTTTCTTCTTGGCAGGTTTTTTGGTAACCTTAGTCTTGGGGCGAGGCGTCTTTGCCGGTTTATCCTGAGGTTTCTTCTTCCAGAACGGATCATCACCCTGTCAAAGATTGACCAAATTTTGAGGGAATAGTTAAAAGGATCGGATTAAAGCAAGAATTATATGACTCTTACAGCTGGCGGTTTATTGGAAGTGCAGAAGGGACTTAGCCATGTCTTGCTGCAGACAGCCTCCGGTTCATTCAGTATCTTCTTGACAGCTTCAATAATTTCAGCTTCTGTTAGCTGAATATCAATATGCCGTTGAGGATCTTTTAAGTCCCCTATGTATTTGCACATTAAACCAAGGTGTTGGCTTAAAGGTAGAATGCTCCAGGAGATCCAGCAACGAACAAAATCAATGCCTGTTAAGCCGTTCGCAACAAAGGATCGAAGCTTTGATAGTTGTGGTGCATACCTGGATCATTCCTTGACGCTAAGTCGTTGGGGAAATGGGTGTGTATTGGTAAGCCGGTGAGGACGATAACCCGGCAGAGGATTCTCATCAGTTGGAGACGTATCTCGGCTGTAAAACCAAGTCTGATTCCAGTCCTTGGGGTGACTATGATGCTTGGCGTGAGGGAAACTGACATCTTTCCTCTTCTGGATTGAAACCCCGCCAAGTTCAGTGGGCCCATCTGTAAACTCAGTACGGCGGTTCAGATAGAAAAAGTCTTTGAACAACTCAACAGTGGGTTCTTCTTGCAGATAAGCCTCGCAAAATACTTGAAAGTTACAAATATTGGACACGGAGTTAGGCCCAATATCTTGAGGGTGGAGTTGAAAGCTGGCAAGCACATCACGGAATTTTTTTGATCCGGGAGGGCTAAACCCTCGACCCAGATGATCAACGAACACGATTACTTCTCCATCCTTGGGCTTAGGAGGATTTTCTGGACCAGGGGCCCTCCAGTGGATAACTTCCTTTTTTGCTAAAGCGCCGGTCGTGACACATCCGTTTAGTTGCTCTTCAGTAACCCGGGAGGGGACCCAGTTGCAAGCATAGAATTGTTTGGCCATTTCAATGAAAAGCTGAAAAAAGATCAATGCCGGTTTAAAATTCATGACTCGCAAGTATAATGCGTCGCAAGGTCAGAGGCAGAAGACGTTGAGGCATATATACATGTTAAACCGGATTCTGACATTGGCAGGGTTGCAAAAATGACAAATCGGCGGTTTAAGAGAGGGCTAATGGTACCTGGCGGATTATAATTTTCTACAAGTTAAATTGCCTACATTGGTATGGAAGGTACATATCTGAAATAACTAAGTGATGGAAAAAACAGGTTTCGCAAATTGGCATTACAAATCTGGATCTACCGTGTGTCAGAAAATGAAAAAATATTCAGGGTTAAATGTTCTGGCATTGGAACAGTTGAAGGACCCAGATGGGGTTTTTTCTACTTAAATGAGATGCACTAATGGAAAGGAAGGATCATGGCTACCTCTATACAGGATAAAAGTCAAAGTTTGAATCTAAGAGCTATGGTGCAGCGATGAACACCGACGAACTTGGATGAACACTGAAACCCTAATGACAGATCTATAGCAGAAGGGAAGAAGATTTACCAAGGCTGATGGAATAGCGGAGAGGCACCGCGATTTTCTGGTGAGCTCAAGGTGATGCAGCGGCCGGAGTTGAGGAAGAAGATGAGGCTTGGCGGCGGCGGCGGCGGCTGGGCTGGAGTGCTAGGTTCACGCTAGGAAGGAGACGAAGTGGAGAGGCACGAAGGGTAAAATGAAAGGGACCCTCGGCCCTATTTATAAGGCGAAGGGATAAGTGACGGCCGCGAGAATCGAGGAGCCCGAAAAATGGATATGTGACAGAGCTCTCGCCTCGATTTTTGGAGGCTCATTAATAAAGGGGAGGTATATACGGTTTTTTAATAAGCAGGTGACGTCATGATGGTTTATTATAATCTTGGAAGATGACGTCATGATAGTTTACAAGGTTTACGCGAAGGTGCTGAAGAAAGGAATTTTCCTAAGTGTTGAAGATTGAAATGAACAGGTTCAAATCAATCTGGGGCCTAATGTTGGGGATATAACTACTGAGTATAAACCACCCAGGAGGGGCCGAGTTATACCCATAATGAGTTATCCATATTGAAGCCCATGAAGACAAGGAGTATGGTGCTTTACTGTAGAGATCTAAAAGCTTAGGGCCCAAAGGCGGGTTAGGGCCCGTAGACATAAACCGCCATATATATGATGTGTAACTAGTGTTGTAAGATAGGAAAGGGTAGAAACTGAGCCGGGCACGTTTATGAGCTGGCCGGGATTCTGTAAACCGTCGGGCGTCAACCTGTGTATATAAAGGGACGACCCGGCGGCGGTTCAAGGACAAGAAACAACAACTCGAGAGCCAGGCAAAGCGGATTCGCTCCCTGGTCATCGAAACCCTAGCAATTCCACCATCAACTGGATTAGGCTTTTACCTTCACCGCAAGGGGACGAACCAGTATAAACTCCTTGCGTCCTTTGTCCCACTTTAACCCCTTTAAGCTAACCCATCGCGATGGCTCCACGACTAAGTCCTCACACTAGGAAATCTGCCGTGACTAATCCACGACACAATCCATTACAAGAGAGTAGAGGGGGAGAAACATCATAAGATCCAACTATAATAGCAAAGCTCGCGATACATCATGATCGTGCCAAATCAAGAACACAAGAGAGAGAGATCAAACACATAGCTACTGGTACATACCCTCAGCCCCGAGGGTGAACTACTCCCTCATCATCATGGAGAGCGCCGGGATGATGAAGATGGCCACCGGTGAGGGATCCCCCCTCCGGTAGGGTGCCGGAATAGGGCCCCGATTGGTTTTTGGTGGCTACAGAGGCTTGCGGCGGCGGAACTCCCGATCTAGGTTATGTTCTGGGGGTTTCTGTATATATATAAGAGGTTTTGGCGCCGGGAACAAGTCAGGGGATCTCCGAGGCGGCCACGAGGTAGGGGGGCGCGCCCCCCACCCTCGTGGATGCCTCAGGACTCTTCTGGTCCATCTCCGATGCTCTGTGGGCTTCTTCGGGTCCAAAAATAATCTCCGTCAATTTTCAGGTCAATTGGACTCCGTTTGGTTTTCCTTTTCTGCGATACTCAAAAACAAGGAAAAAACAGAAACTGGCACTGGGCTCTAGGTTAATAGGTTAGTCCCAAAAATCATATAAAATAGCATATAAATGCATATAAAACATCCAAGATTGATAATATAATAGCATGGAACAATCAAAAATTATAGATACGTTGGAGATGTATCAGCATCCCAAAGCTTAATTCCAGCTCGTCCTCGAGTAGGTAAATGATAAAAACAGAATTTTTGATGTGGAATGCTACCTAACATAATTTATCAATGTAATCTTCTTTATTGTGGCAAGAATATTCAGATCCATAAGATTCAAGATAAAAGTTTAATATTGACATAAAAATGATAATACTTCAAGCATACTAACTAAGCAATTATGTCTTCTCAAAATAACATGGCCCAAGAAAGTTCATCCCTACAAAATCATATAGTTTGGTCATGCTCCATTTTCGTCACACAAGAATGCTCTCATCATGCACAACCCCGATGACAAGCCAAGCAATTGTTTCATACTTTAGTAATCTCAAACTTTTTCAACCTTCACGCAATACATGAGCGTGAGCCATGGATATAGCACTGTGGGTGGAATAGAATATAATGATGGGGGTTATGTGGAGAAGACAAAAAAAGTCTCACATTGACGCGGCTAATCAACGGGCTAGGGAGATGCCCATCAATTGATGTCAATGCAAGGAGTAGGGATTGCCATGCAACGGATGCACTAGAGCTATAAATGTATGAAAGCTCAACAAAAAGAAACTAAGTGGGTGTGCATCCAACTTGCTTGCTCACGAAGACCTAGGACATTTGAGGAAGCCCATTGTTGGAATATACAAGACAAGTTCTATAATGAAAAATTCCCACTAGTATATGAAAGTGACAAAACAAGAGACTCTCTATCATGAAGATCATGGTGCTACTTTGAAGCACAAGTGTGGAAAAAAGGATAGTAGCATTGTCCCTTCTCTCTTTTTCTCTCATTTTTTTGCTATTTTTGGGCCTTCTTTTTTTTATTTGGCCTTTCTCTTTTTTTTTCTTTTTTTTCTTCGTCCGGAGTCTCATCTCGACTTGTGGGGGAATCATAGTCTCCATCATCCTTTCCTCACATGGGACAATGCTCTAAAAATGAAGATCATCACACTATTATTTACTTACAACTCAAGAATTACAACTCGATACTTAGAACAAAATATGACTCTATGTGAATGCCTCCGGCGGTGTACCGGGATGTGCAATGAATCAAGAGTGACATGTATGAAAGAATTATGCATGGTGGCTTTGCCACAAATACGATGTCAACTACATGATCATGCAAGGCAATATGACAATGATGAAGCATGTCATAATAAATGAAACGGTGGAAAGTTGCATGGCAATATATCTCGGAATGGCTATGGAAATGCCATAATAGGTAGGTATGGTGGCTGTTTTGAGGAAGATATAAGGAGGCTTATGTGTGATAGAGCGTATCATATCACGGGATTTGGATGCACCGGCGAAGTTTGCACCAACTCTCAAGGTGAGAAAGGGCAATGCACGGTACCGAAGAGGCTAGCAATGATGGAAGGGTGAGAGTGCGTATGATCCATGGACTCAACATTAGTCATAAAGAACTCACATACTTATTGCAAAAATCTACAAGTCATCAAAAACCAAGCACTACGCGCATGCTCCTAGGGGGATAGATTGGTAGGAAAAGACCATCGCTCGTCCCCGACCGCCACTCATAAGGATGACAATCAAAGAACACCTCATGTTTCAACTTTGTTACACAACGGTTACCATACGTGCATGCTACGGGACTTGCAAACTTCAACCCAAGTATTTCTCAAATTCACAACTACTCAACTAGCACAACTCTAATATCACCATCTTCATATCTCAAAACAGTCATCAAGTATCAAACTTCTCATTCGGAATAGTGGGAGTACATTAAGAGACTCGAATACTATAAATTGTTTCCACATTAAAAGAGTAATGTTTAGAAAAAGGGTAATCATAATCATGACAAGTTTTATAAGTATAATCATCACTACTTTTATAGCATAAGTGTCATCACAATAATCATCATAAATAGGAGGTATGCTATCACCATAATAAATTTGCTCATCAAAACTTGGGAGGCTAAAAATATCATCTTCATTAAACATAGCATCCCCAAGCTTGGGACAAATATTAATTGCAGCAAATATATTCTCAAACATGTCATTCTCATCATTAATAGTATGGATAGCACCAATAGTATAGCAATTGTCATCATCACAATGAGTAATAGGAGCAACATCATTTGGGAGGGATACCTTTCTACCTTTGCTTCTCCGTCTTTTATTTTTCTTCTTCACATCATGTGTGGGTTTAACCCTCTTTTTTGAGCTCCTTATTAATGAGATTGGTTGAATAAAAAGCTCCTCCTCGTTACCTGATTCATCATAAGAAATAATAGGAGGATATTGGGAAGTCTCTTCCCTTTCATTAGTATTCTCTTCATCTTCTATTTGTTTTCTTTTCTTTATGTAATTGGCTATATAAGGATTTTCAATGCAATTCACCGCACAATACATAAAAATTTCTTCTAGATCAAAATCAAGAACTTTATCAAGGACAAATTTTGGCATATCCTTAGTTATACGTTTCATTTCTTCATAACCCAAAAGCAAACTAAGTTCATTATGATGTGCAAGGGAAATCAAGTCATCACAATTTTTCGACACGATACAATCATGAAACAATTTGCATTGGATATTTAAATGACCACGTTCATTGCAAAGTTCACAAGGATGATTAAGAAAATTTAAATTTTCAGCACAAACATCTAGCCTTTGTTGCAACCATTTGGTTTCTAAATACTTATGCCTCTTGCAAAATCTATCTTCCCTATTTGGTGTGTACTTGCAATCTCTATGAACTCCACAAAAATTGACATGCTTATAAGAGACATTTTCATCATGACTAGTGCAATCATCATTAGTACTATGGATATTCAAAGAGATCGTACTAACAACATTGCAATCATGCTCATCATTCAAAGATTTAGTGGCAAACATTATAATGCATTCTTCCTCTAGCAATTGAGCACAATTCTCCTTCCCATCATCTTCATGAAAGATATTAAAAAGATGAAGTATATGAGGCACCCTCAATTCCATTTTTTGTAGTTTTCTTTTATAGACTAAACTAGTGATAAAACAAGAAACTAAAAGATTCGATTGCAGGATCTAAAGATATACCTTCAAGCACTCACCTCCCCGGCAACGGCGCCAGAAAAGAGCTTGATGTCTACTACTGAACCTTCTTCTTGTAGACGTTGTTGGGCCTTCAAGTGCAGAGGTTTGTAGGACAGTAGAAAATTTCCCTCAACTGGATGACCTAAGGTTTATCAATCAGTGGGAGGCGTAGGATGAATATGCTCTCTCTCAAGCAACCCTGCAACCAAATAACAAAGAGTCTCTTGTGTCCCCAACACACCCAATACAATGGTAAATTGTATAGGTGCACTAGTTCGGCGAAGAGATAGTGATACAAGTGCAATATGGATGGTAGATATAGGTTTTTGTAATCTGAAAATATAAAAACAGCAAGGTAACAAGTAATAAAAGTGAGCGTAAATGGTATTGCAATGCTAGAAACAAGGCCTAGGGTTCATACTTTCATTAGTGCAAGTTCTCTCAACAATAATAACATAATTGGATCATATAACTATCCCTCAACATGCAACAAAGAGTCACTCCAAAGTCACTAATAGCGGAGAACAAATGAAGAGATTATTGTAGGGTACGAAACCACCTCAAAGTTATCCTTTCTGATCGATCTATTCAAGAGTCCGTAGTAAAATAACACGAAGCTATTCTTTCCGTGCGATCTATCAAAGAGTTCGTACTAGAATAACACCTTAAGACACAAATCAACCAAAACCCTAATGTCACCTAGATACTCCAATGTCACCACAAGTATCCGTGGGTATAATTATACGATATGCATCACAAATCTCATATTCATCTATTCAACCAACACAAAGAACTTCAAAGAGTGCCCCAAAGTTTCTACCGGAGAGTCAAGACGAAAACGTGTGCCAACCCCTATGCATAAGTTCACAATGCTACAGAACCCGCAAGTTGATCACAAAACATACATCAAGTAGATCACGTGAATATCCCATTGTCACCACAGATAAGCACATGCAAGACATACATCAAGTGTTCTCATACCCTTAAAGACTCAATCCGATAAGATAACTTCGAAGGGAAAACTCAATCCATTGCAAGAGAGTAGAGGGGGAGAGACATCATAAGATCCAACTATAATAGCAAAGCTCGCGATACATCAAGATCGTGCCAAATCAAGAACACGAGAGAGATAGATCAAACACATAGCTACTGGTACATACCCTCAGCCCCAAGGGTGAACTACTCCCTCCTCGTCATGGAGAGCGCCGGGATGATGAAGATGGCCACCGGTGAGGGATCCCCCCTCCGGCAGGGTGCTGGAATAGGGTCCCGATTGGTTTTTGGTGGCTACAGAGGCTTGCGGCGGCGGAACTCCCGATCTAGGTTATGTTCTGGGGTTTTTTGTATATATAAGAGGTTCTGGAGTCGGGAACAAGTCCGGGGGGTCTCCGAGGCGGCCACGAGGTAGGGGGCGCGCCCGGGGGGTAGGGCGCGCCCCCACCCTCGTGGATGCCTCGGGACTCTTCTGGTCCATCTCCGATGCTCCGTGGGCTTCTTCTGGTCCAAAAATAATCTCCGTCAATTTTCAGGTCAATTGGACTCTGTTTGGTTTTCCTTTTCTGCGATACTCAAAAACAAGGAAAAAACAGAAACTGGCACTGGGCTCTAGGTTAATAGGTTAGTCCCAAAAATCATATAAAATAGCATATAAATGCATATAAAACATCCAAGATAATATAATAGCATGGAACAATAAAAAATTATAGATATGTTGGAGACGTATCACCGTGCGTTCGGTACTTGATCGGTTGGATCACGAAGACGTTCGACTACATCAACCGCGTTACTAAACGCTTCCGCTTTCGGTCTACGAGGGTACGTGGACACACTCTCCCCGCTCATTGCTTTGCTTCTCCTAGATAGATCTTGCGTGATCGTAGGAATTTTTTAAAATACTACGTTACCCAACAGTAGGCACGCCAGGGACCACCTCGTCTGGCAGTAGTTGCCCTCGCACTGCGTGCTTTCTTCATCTGTTGGTGGGACTCTTGCGCGGTCTTCCTGACCACTCTTTGTGGCTACCTGGATTTTTGGCATTGCCGAGTAAGCTTTTCGGATGCTAGGGCTGTCTGTTTATTGGAGCGGGTCCTATTGGTGCACTCGACTGTTATACGTTGCCGGGACCAGCTAATTGGTGGAGTCCATTTGTTTTTACCAGGCTCTTTAGATTTGGTGGAGGAACGCCTTCTGAAAGGATCGATACGGTCGACTAGAGGGAGGGTGAATAGGAGACTACAAATTGTACTCTTTCTTGTCAATTTTAAGGCTCAGCGGATAAAAAGGGTTCACTAGATATGCAACTAGGTGAACACAACCTATATGACAAGCAAGCTCCAAGCTAAATATACTAGGCAACAAACTAATTAGCAAGCCAACAAGCATACAAGGCTAAGTAAAGTGCGGGAAAGGATTAACCACAAGTGAGACGAGGACGCGGATTTTATCCCGAAGTTCACTCTTCCTTGGGGAAGAGCTACTCTCCGTTTGGAGCGGTGCCGGAGCCAAAGCTTGCGGAACGCCACCGAAGGCTCACCGTAATCTCCTTCGAGTCACCCCCAACGGATGAGCCTCGAATCACTCGGGGTTGGTCTTGAAGGCGACCACCACACCTTTACAAACTTCTCCGGAGCACACCACAAGCAAGGAAGCTTCCGGAGGAACCTCTAACCGCCTAGGAGCCCAAGCTCCAAGAGTAACAAGTCATGGTGGATGAATGTTGCGGGGAACGCGATTTGGTTTGGTCAAAGTGTAGATCGGGTCTTGCTCTCCCAATCCCCAAAGTTTCAACAAGATTGGGTGGAGGGATTGAGAGTAGTGAGCAAAATGGGGTGTAGCAATGGAGGAGCTCAACAAGACATTAGGGTTGAGGATGGAGGAGGAAGAAGGGGGCTTATATAGTGTTCTTGGCCGGGAGGGGATTTCTGCCCGTTGGACCCCGTGCGCACGGGCCAAGTCAGCCCCGTGCGCACGGGGTGTCCAGTGAGTTTCGAGGTACCCCGTGCGCACGGGGGTCAGAGACCCCGTGCGCACGGGGTGTCCCGAAATATTCTGACTACCCCGTGCGCACGGGGGTCAGAGACCCCGTGCACACGGGGTGTCCAGAAGATTTCTGATGAAACATCACAGGACACCACGGCAAAGCACACAATAAGTGGAATATCTGAGGAGGTGTAGGAGGGCTGGTGTATCTGTCTTGGAGGCATTCCCACACGACACTAAATCCACGAAGACCCCTCTTGATAGTGCGGTTTTACCTACGACTCAAATCGAACCAAAACGAAAAACCTTCGAGTCGCCGGTAACCACGCCTTTGATCTTTTTGGACTGGGGGGTCGCACACCTCCATCAATGGACACCTTGGAACCAAAGTCCTGAGATAAACTTTAGCAACCAACATTAGTTCCACTAACCACATTGTCATCACACCAAAATATAATCTAAGTGATACTTGCACTTTCAATCTCCCCCTTTTTGGTGCATTGATGACAATATGGTTAGGACATGGCATACAGGATACAACTTAAGTAAACAGCCATGCGACAATAGTTGATCAAAGGAGCTCCCCCTATATATGTGCAAGGAAAAAAATGCTTGATTATGCATCAAGCACACACATATGAGGCTCCCCCTAGATCCACATTGTCAAGGCATGCGATCAACATAATAATACCCAACACGGTGCCTAGATCACATGCAAGTGTGGTGAGCAGAAAACGTGAGACTAACCTATAGAAGCTTGATCATACTCCACAAGATATATCAACATAAGCATAGATAAATTCCATAAAGTAGATAGTCTCTCACATAGACTAGGTAGCTCACGACCACACCGCGAAAGCAAGTAAATAAGAGTATCTCAAGCCAAATAAACACAACCAAAACAAACGAGGCCTTGAGATCTCACCCAACTGAAACCAACTGCAAACGCCCCTAATAGAACACTTCTCCCCCTTTGTCATCAAGACAACAAAAAGGGAAAAGGCGATGCTAACAAGACTCTAGACAAGAGGAGGTGCGCTCGAAGCATCATCATCATCATCATCAAAGTGCCATCCCTCCAAGGGAAAAGAACGAGCTGTGGCCACACTGTCGTTGTCCTCGGACCCTGGACCAACCTCCTCACCAGCTGCAGCACGCTCAGCCTTCTTCTGACGCCTCACCAGCTTGCCCTTGTTGATCTCCTTGACCTGACGGCGCTGAATGGACTGACACATTTTGAACATGTTGCTCACGGTCTTCAGAAGAGACTTCTTCTCCTCTCTGGTGAAACTGGCATCAGTAGCAACCTGCTTCCCTTTGCTACGCGGAATCCGCACATAGGATGAACATCCCTCAGTGTAGGTAGCACGATCCTCAGGCCTGGGGTTGCGCCCCTTCTTGGGAGGCACATATGGTGGAGGAGCAGCCGGAAGCCAGTTGGCATCACGCTTCGGAAAGGAGGTGCGGTACTTGGCAATGTACCTGGCGGGACAGACAGACTCAATCAAAGCTTGGATGAACGGAGCATAGATGCATGACTTGTTCTCCTGAACACACTGCCTGATCTCAAAGAACATGAAGTCCAGAACATCCACTTTCTTCTTGTCATGAAGGTAGACAAAGATGTCCAACATGGAGCTCCTCAGATTGTGAGAGTCCCCGGTCTTAGGATTAAGCGTGTACCTAAGAATGTGACGCATAGTATCATAGGTTGGCTTCAAATGTTTGATAGAACCGGTGGTGAAGGCCTTGTCTGGCTTGTAAGCAAAAGCAATCTCATCCTTGTCTCTACCTGTCTCCCGAGCACGGCCATACTCAGGATGCTCCTCAGCAAAGAACCGATACGGAATGATGTCAGAGAACTTGGCCATGGAGGCCTCACACTCATATGTGCCAGACATCCAAGTCATAGTGCGAGCCTCATCACTGTGGAAGTATACGGTGGCAAAGAACTGCATCACAAGATCTTCACTGTACGGATGGTGGAAGGCGACGAACGGGATCAAGCCAAGCCTCCCAAGAGCATTATACACACCGGGATAGATATGATCATTGTCCCGAAGAGCCTCCACATTGATTTGCTTGTGGGGGGCAAACTTGTTTTTCTTGGTCATGATCAGCTCAGAGAACACACGGTGTTGAAAATCACTCTTGAATCTTGGGTCAACCCCTGCATCAGTGTTTGGCACATAGGGGAAATCCTGCCTGCGAGCCCAAAGCTCTGGCTTGGTCCACTTAGAGAGAGGTAGATTCTTGACATTCCGACCTCCTGGGAGCACATGTTCCTCTCCTTCCTCCTCATCAACATCATCAGCAGAATCATCCTCATCTTCTATCTCTGCATCTGCGGGGTTCTCATAGTGAGCATCTTCCTGCGAATCATACTCCTCTTCTGAATCCTCGGAGGCTTCAATCACTGGCTGCTTGGAGGCGGCACGGCGAACACGGCCCAGCTCAGAGCCCTGACCAATTCTTTCGGACGGCTGACGAAGAGCCAAAGTGAATTCCCTGGAACCTGCCTTGGTGCGCTTGCGACGGAGCTCGGACCTCTTGTCAGCAGAGTTCTGAAACACAACAGCAACAAAACACAACAAACACGAGAGACACAAATAAGTACAAGTGCTCGAGAAGCTGGCGAGGAATGGAAGACAGAGAAGAAACAGGACTGGCACCACTGTGTACCCCGTGCACACGGGGGTCTGACCACCGTGGACACGGGGGTCCCGTGCGCACGGTACAAGGCCCGTGGACACGGGGTTCGCCCAGCGGCAACCACTTCCAGATCGAGATCCGGGAGTGAGTGCGGCAGGGAGAACCGCCACAGTAATGCCCATCCGATTCTAGTCTATCACAAGGGAACGACTGGCCTAGACTAGTAGAGGAGGAAACCCTAGACTAATAAGGATCCAAGGAGGAAAAAGAAGGACAAGGGGAGGGGGATACCAGAGGAGGACCCCATCCCGGGAGATCTCCACGGAGCAGCGAAGTCCCACGGCGCACGGAGGAGCACCGGCGACAAGGAGGCGACGGCGGCGGCCTGGAGGCGATCTGGGGCGTGGAGGGGGCGACTGGGTGGGAAAGAACCCAAACCCCCCCCACGTCCGACCTCTTCAGGGCCAGAAACCACAGACCCCGTGCGCACGGTACAAGGGCCGTGGGCACGGGGTATCCTGAGGATTTTGACAGGAAGAAGCTTGTTGGGTTATGGCTGAATGCAAATTCTTACCAAGACCCCAAAGAGCATTTCCGCCTCACTTCTGAACACGTCGCAGAAGAAATCCAACACTACTAGAAAGGAGTATGTGTAGCACTTGCACTGGAAGAGAATCGAGAAACACACACACACCGAAACACGAACACAAGGACAAGAAGAACCACACAAAAAAAGAAAAAAAGATCCAACCTCCAACGGAGGGCGGTGGCCGAAGCCACCATGTTTGAGTTTGTTTGGTATGGCACCGCGAAGATATGAACCTTGGGCCCAAGACCAATACTCATCTTTGAAGCACAAATGCCATCTTCAAATGGCTAATGTGAAAGATTTTGTTCAATTTATGCACTAGTAGGATAAGATAGCTCATTAGTTGAGCTAGCTCCCCCTACTTAGGTGCCTACATCTAAAACAAGATACTAGTAGAGTATGTGTGTGTATGCAAGAACCTCAATCCAAGTTACTTATATCCACGATATTCAGCTCATGCCTTAACTCGCGGAATCTTGCTTCATCAAGTGGCTTGGTGAAAATGTCGGCAAGTTGCTTCTCGGTGTTGACATGGAATAAATCAATGTCTCCCTTGGCCACATGATCTCGAATGAAGTGATGACGAATCTCAATATGTTTGGTTCGGCTATGTTGCACTGGATTGTCGGCGATCTTGATTGCACTTTCATTGTCACAAAATAGAGGCACTTTGTCACATTTGACACCATAATCCATCAAAGTTTGCCTCATCCATAATAATTGTGCACAACAACTTCCTGCGGCAATGTACTCGGCCTCGGCGGTTGAAAGGGACACACAATTCTGCTTCTTTGAAGACCAACTTACCAATGACCTCCCTAGGAATTGACATGACCCGGAAGTGGACTTGCGGTCTACCTTGTCTCCGGCCCAATCCGAATCCGAATATCCCAATAACTTGAAAGTTGCTCCTTTGGGATACCAAAGGCCCAAGTTTGGGGTATGAACCAAATATCGAAGGATTCTTTTCACTGCCGAAAAATGGCTCTCCTTGGGAGCGGATTGAAATCTTGCACACATACACACACTCAACATAATATCCGGCCTAGATGCACAAAGGTAAAGCAAAGAACCGATCATAGAGCGATATACCTTTTGATCCACATCTTTACCATTGGGATCAAGATTAAGTTGGCCATTTGTGGGCATGGGCGTCTTCATGGGCTTGACATCTTGCATTTTGAACCTCTTGAGCATGTCTTGAATATAAAGTGCTTGGTTGATGAAGGTTCCTCCTCTCAATTGCTTCACTTGAAATCCGAGGAAAAACTTCAACTCTCCCATCATGCTCATAGCAAATTCCTTGGTCATAAGATTCTCAAACTCAACGTTAATAGCATGGTTAGTGGAACCAAAAATAATATCATCAACATATATTTGGCACACAAACAATTCTCCTTTTACCCTCTTCGTGAAGAGAGTGGAATCTATTAACCCGATCTGGAACCCCTTCTCGCTTAAGAACGCCGTAAGGTGATCATACCAAGCATGAGGTGCTTGTTTAAGTCCATAGAGCGCCTTATGGAGTTCATAAACGTGAGAGGGGTGATCGGGATCTTCGAAACCGGGAGGTTGTTTGACATACACCAACTCCTTAAGAGGACCATTAAGAAATGCACTCTTCACATCCATTTGATACAATTTAAAATCATGATGTGAAGCATATGCAAGCAAGATACGAATGGACTCAAGACGGGCAACGGGGGCAAAGGTTTCACCGAAGTCCAAACCTTCAACTTGGGTGAACCCTTGTGCCACTAACCTTGCCTTGTTTCTAGTGACTTGTCCATGCTCATCTTGTTTGTTCTTAAAGATCCACTTTGTTCCAATGACATTATGATGTTCTTTGGGTCTCTTCACAAGAGTCCATACTTTGTTGCGGGTGAAGTTGTTGAGTTCTTCATGCATGGCATTTACCCAATCCGGGTCGTCAAGTGCATCTTCAACCTTAAGGGGCTCAACACAAGAGACAAACGAGTGATGTTCACAAAGTTTGCCAAACGTCTATGAGTAGTTACCCCTTTGTTGATGCTTCCATAAATGTTGTCGGTGAGATGTTGAAGATGCTTTAACTTGGCGGCCGCTTTTTGCACTTTGAGGGTAAGCTCTTCTTCACTTGGTTTTGAACTTGTGGAAGAAGCTTGGCCTTGGGAATGCTTTAGCCTTGGAGACACCCTTCTCTTCACAACCTCTAGTTCTTGATCACTTGGATGTGATGATGTGGAAGACACTTGAGGTTGGGATTGATCTTGATCTTGATCAAGAGCTTGACCTTGGGCCTCACGGATTGGTTCTTCGCCATTTGGTTGAGCTTGCCCTTGATCTTGCTCGGGAACATGAGGGACTTGATCTTGTTCTTGGATAGGTTCATGATTTCCCATAGCATCTTGACCTTGTGGTGGCGGTGATGACTTCCCTTGTGGAGAATCCACAAGAGGGGCTCTTACTCCTTCTTCTACTTGGACTTGGGGTGTTTCTTGTGGACGAATGTGGCCTATCCCCATAGTCCTTATAGCTTGTGAAGGAGCCTCATCACCTACAACACTAGGAACAATTTGCTCCGCACGGGAACCGTTATCTTCATCAAACTCCACATTTACCGTTTCCTCAATACATCCGGTGGATTTGTTGAGAACACGGTAAGCATGAGAGTTTGATGCATATCCAACAAATATGCCCTCATAAGTTTTAGGCGCAAACTTAGCTAAACGGGATTTCTTATTTAGAATGAAACACTTACAACCGAATACTCGAAAGTATTTGACGTTAGGCTTTCTCCCGATTAGGAGTTCGTAGGGAGTCTTGTTCTTGAGCTTACGAAGATAAAGCCGGTTTGTAGCATGGCACGCGGTGTTGATGGCTTCGGCCCAAAGCTTGTATGGAGACTTGTACTCGTCAAGCATGGTCCTTGCCATCTCAATGAGAGTCCGGTTCTTCCTTTCCGCAACACCATTTTGTTCGGGAGTGTATGGCGCGGCATATTGATGCTTGATCCCCTCATCGCTCAAGAACTCGTTCATAGTGTAATTTTTGAACTCGGTGCCGTTGTCACTTCGAATTGCCTTGATCTCACAATTATGTTGACGTTGAGCTTCTTTGGCAAAGTTGATGAAGGTGTCTTGAGTTTCATCTTTAGTCTTGAGAAAGAACACCCATGTATATCTTGTATAGTCATCGACAATGACAAGGCAATACCTCCTCCCTCCCAAACTATCATAAGATGGAGGCCCAAAGAGATCCAAGTGAATGAGCTCGAGAGGCCTCAAAGTGGTAATGATAGTCGTCACCTTATGAGCTTTTTCATGAAGTTTTCCGGAAATGCAAGCACTACAAGGACGATCTTTGGCAAAAGACACATTGGTTAGTCCAAGGATGTGCTCCCCCTTTAAGAGAGCTTGTAAATTTCTCATGCCAACGTGTGCTAGCCGACGGTGCCAAAGCCACCCCACGTCGGCCTTGGCCATTAGACATGTTGCAAGATAAGTTTTCTCATTTGAGAAATCAACCACGTAAAGGTTGTCTTCAACATGCCCAACAAAGACCACTTTGAGATTGCTTCTCTTAAAGACGGTCACATGAAATTCACCGAAATGAGAATCATAACCGGCGCATGCCAATTGAATCGTAGAAAGTAAATTGTAGTGAAGGTATTGAACAAGCATGACATTCTTAAGTGATGCATCACTAGAGATTACCACCTTGCCCAAACCCAATACCTTGCCCTTGCTATTGTCACCAAAAGAGATGTTTGAAGTGGCCTTGAGCGAATCAATGAACTCCACAAGCATCTCCCTCTCTCCGGTCATATGATTGGTGCAACCACTATCGATCACCCATTGTGTTCCACCAGAGGTATAGTACTACAAGAATCAAGCTTTGATTTTAGGTCCCCATTTTGCAATGGGTCCTAGAGAGTTAGCAACAAGGGTCTTAGGAACCCAAATAGTCCAAGCATAATCATCATAGTTAGTGCCAACAAATTTAGCAAAGGTATAACCATCATCTCCTCTCATGAGGACATAAGATGGGTTGTTCTTGCCGGCAAACTCTTTGGGAATGGCCTTGTCCCTAGTGACCTTGCCATCCCCAACATTCCCTTTTTCCTTCTCCTTCTCCTTGTGTCCTTCATGAACAAATGCTATCTTTTGTTGGGGAGGAGGAGTAGGACCGATCTTCTTCTTGTGGCTCTTCTTCTTGGTCTTCTTCTTCTTAGAAGAGGGGTCAAACCCAATTCCCTCCTTGGCAACACACTCCTTTTGGTTGCTCAAGAGGTCATTGAGGTTTTTCTCCCCTTGAATGCACGACACAAGCCCTTTCTCAATTTGGGCTTTTAACTTCTTATTCTCCTCTTGGAGAGAGGTGCAATCATGAGCAAAGTTAGCCGTACAAGATTCATCATTTAAATCAATATGAGGGACGGAAGTAAGAGCCTTAATGGTTGTAGATTTAAGTTGAGCATAAGACTCGGTGAGGGCAATGAGGTCACCTTTGACAACCTTGGAACTAGTCACAAGGAGCTCATGTTCCTCAACAAGTCTCGTGTGATCAACTAGAAGCTTTTCAACCCTTACTTTAAGGGCATCTTTGTTCTCAAGAGCAAGTTGCAACGCATCATCGGTTTTAACGAAGTCAATTTTATGAGAAGACAAGGCTTCCTCAAGTGATGCTCTCATGACACTCTCTTCATGTAGCTCGTGCTCAAGGAGTTCGACTCTCTCTTTTTCCTCTATGAGGAGGTTTTCAAAGTTCTCAATAAAATCATCGCGTTCGGCGAGTGATTTAAGGAGATCGCTAAAACGAGCACGAGCTTCACCATGAAGAGTTTTCATGAAAGCCATCAAGGATTCCTCATCATTATCCACACCATCATCACACTCATCCTCCACTATCTCACATGAAACATTGGGAGTGTGGATGAAGGGTTTTAGAGATTTGGACTTTGTTTTTACCTCTTTGGCCATGAGGCAATGATGAGTGAACGGCTTGTCCTCGTTGGGAGAGTCGAAGAGGCCGGTGGTGGAGGAGGAGGTAGTGGCATGCATGGCAATGGCGGCCATGCCCACATGATCATCATCACCGTCATCTTCATCTCCGGACATGTACTCCTCATGAACAAGAGCCTTGTCATCTTTCCTCTTGGAAAACTTGGTGAACTTCTTCTTCTTGAGCACAAGATTCTCGGACTTGTCTTCACGTCTCTCATAAGGACAATCGTGCACAAAATGTCTTGGGCTATCACAATTGTAGCATTTTCTTCGTCCAAACGATCTTCCTTGTAGATTCTTCCCTTTGTTTGCCATGGTCCCGGAATATTTCTTGACCAAGAGAGCCAAGTCTTCCGCAAAGTCATTTGCCGGGCATGAGGTGTCAACATCTTCCTCACAAGTCTCTTAAACAACTTCTTCATCCCTTGAGGGTTGGGTAACTATTTTCTTGGCCTTCAATGCAAGATTTGAGTTCTTGGTGGCTTGAGCTATGGCAAAGGTCTTCTTGGACTTGGTCTCCAAAAGAACATGAGTTGAGAAAGTGGATACAACTTGTGCCGTGGTCAACTTTTGATAGTCCGGGTGTTGATGTATCATCATCACCATGGTATGTTCCGTGAGAACCATAGCATCATTGAACTTGTCCTTAATGAAATCATCATTTGCCCAAGTGCACCCAAAGGTTCTCAAATTGAGCACAAGAGACTTCAACCTTCGATATACCTCTTCCGCGGACTCACCCTCATTTCTCACAAATAGGTTGACTTCTTGCTTGAGCAAAGCCAACCGAGATCTTCGAATTGCTTCATCACCTTCGAGGGCCTCCTCAAGGCAATCCCAAATTTCCTTGGCGGTCTTGAGTAGAGCAATGGAGTCACTATAGTCATCGGTCACCGCGGTGCGCAACATGTTGTGGGTGGTAGCATTGAGTTGATCATCAACCGCTTCTCTTGGAGTGAGATTCATGGGATCCTTGGGGTTGAAACCGTTGACCACAATCCACCATAGTTGTGTAGATGCACTACGAATATGAGACTCCATATCTAGCTTCCACTTAGCAAACGCGTTAGCTTTCAAAGGGGGCGGAGGCCCCACAGGATTAATGCGAGGGTGCTGCAAGGGTTGTGGTGAGTAAAAGGGTTCCACGACATTGTACTTGGTAACTTGAGTGCGAGCCGGGGATGCAAGAGGTTCTCTCGAATCATCCGCATCATGAACCGCATTTGGATCAAATGAGTTTGAGGCGGATGTCGAGGGCTTTAAGCGAGCATCAATTTCCTCCTTGACCGAGGAGCGAACTTCTTTCAACATAGCAGTTTTGAGGTCCGCAAACATTGAAAGAATATCGGCCGCAGTCAACGGGGCCCCTGGGTTAATGGGGGCGACGGGAGCAACGACCGGAGCAACAAGTGCGTCGGCCGCGGCGGGGGGTAGGTTTTGACCATCCTCCGCAAGTGGTGCGTCACCTCCCTCATTCCCTAGATCGACCATATCCTCTAAGGTTGTAAAACCTTATATTAGAGCACGAGGCTCTGATACCAATTGAAAGGATCGATACGGTCGACTAGAGGGGGGGTGATAGGAGACTACAAATTTTACTCTTTCTTGTCAATTTTAAGGCTTAGCGGATAAAAAGGGTTCACTAGATATGCAACTAGGTGAACACAACCTATATGACAAGCAAGCTCTAAGCTAAATATGCTAGGCAACAAACTAATTAGCAAGCCAACAAGCATACAAGGCTAAGTAAAGTGCGGGAAAGGATTAACCACAAGTGAGACGAGGACGCGGATTTTATCCCGAAGTTCACTCTTCCTTGGGGAAGAGCTACTCTCCGTTTGGAGCGGTGCCGGAGCCAAAGCTTGCGGAACGCCACCGAAGGCTCACCGTAATCTCCTTCGAGTCACCCCCAACGGATGAGCCTCGAATCACTCGGGGTTGGTCTTGAAGGCGACCACCACACCTTTACAAACTTCTCCGGAGCACACCACAAGCAAGGAAGCTTCCGGAGGAACCTCTAACCGCCTAGGAGCCCAAGCTCCAAGACTAACAAGTCATGGTGGATGAATGTTGCGGGGAACGCGATTTGGTTTGGTCAAAGTGTAGATCGGGTCTTGCTCTCCCAATCCCCAAAGTTTCAACAAGATTGGGTGGAGGGATTGAGAGTAGTGAGCAAAATGGGGTGTAGCAATGGAGGAGCTCAACAAGACATTAGGGTTGAGGGATGGAGGAGGAAGAAGGGGGCTTATATAGTGTTCTTGGCCGGGAGGGGATTTCTGCCCGTTGGACCCCGTGTGCACGGGCCAAGTCAGCCCCGTGCGCACGGGGTGTCCAGTGAGTTTTGAGGTACCCCGTGCGCACCAAGTGTAGGGGATCTATCGTAGTCCTTTCGATAAGTAAGAGTGTCAAAACCAACGAGGAGCAGAAGGAAATGACAAACGGTTTTCAGTAAGGTATTCTCTGCAAGCACTGAAATTATCGGTAACAGATAGTTTTGTGATAAGGTAATTTGTAATGGGTAACAAGTAAGAAAAGTAAATAAGGTGCAGCAAGGTGTCCCAATCCTTTTTGTAGCAAAGGACAAGCCTGGACAAACTCTTATATAAAGGAAAACGCTCCCTAGGACACATGGGAATTATCGTCAACCTAGTTTTCATCACGCTCATATGATTCGCATTCGTTACTTTGATAATTTGATATGTGGGTGGACCGGTGCTTGGGTACTGCCCTTTCTTGGACAAACATCCCACTTATGATTAACCCCTATTGCAAGCATCCGCAACTACAAAAGAAGTATTAAGGTAAACCTAACCATAGCATGAAACATATGGATCCAAATCAGCCCCTTACGAAGCAACGCATAAACTAGGGTTTAAGCTTCTGTCACTGTAGCAACCAATCATCTACTTATTACTTCCCAATGCCTTCCTCTAGGCCCAAACAATGGTGAAGTGTCATGTAGTCGACGTTCACATAACACCACTAGAGGAAAGACAACATACATCTCATCAAAATATCGAATGAATACCAAATTCGCATGACTACTTATAGCAAGACTTCTCCCATGTCCTCAGGAAGAACCGTAACTACTCACAAATCATATTCATGTTCATAATCAGAGGGGTATTAATATGCATAGAGGATCTGAACATATGATCTTCCACCAAATAAACCAACTAGCATCAACTACAAGGAGTAATCAACACTACTAGCAACCTACAGGTACCAATCTGAGGTTTTGAGACAAAGATTGGATACAAGATATGAACTAGGGTTTGAGATGATATGGTTCTGGTGAAGATGTTGATGAAGATTGACCCCCTCCCGATGAGAGGATCGTTGGTGATGACGATGGCGATGATTTCCCTCTCCCGGAGGGATGTTTCCCCGGCAGAACAGCTCCGCCGGAGCCCTAGATTGGTTCCGCCAAGGTTCCGCCTCGTGGCGGCGGTGTTTCCTCCCGAAAGCTTGCTTATGATTTTTCCCAGGTTGAAAGACTTCATATAGCAGAAGATGGGCACCGGAGGCCTGCCAGGGGGCCCACGAGGCAGGGGGTGCCCCCCACCCTCGTGGATGGTGGGTGGCCCCCCTCTTGTACTTTCTTCGCTCAGTATTTTTTATTAATTCCAAAAACTGCCTCCGTGAAGTTTCAGGACTTTTGGAGCTGTGCAGAATAGGTCTCTAATATTTGCTCCTTTTCCAGCCCAGAATTCCAGCTGCCGACATTCCCCCTCTTCATGTAAACCTTATAAAATAAGAGAGAATAGGCATAAGTATTGTGACATAATGTGTAGTAACAGCCCATAATGCAATAAATATCGATATAAAAGCATGATGCAAAATGGACGTATCAACTCCCCCAAGCTTAGACCTCGCTTGTCCTCAAGCGGAAGCTGATAACGGAAAATATGTCCACATGTTTAGAGATAGAGGTGTCGATAAAATAAAATACGGACATGAGGGCATCATGATCATTCTTATAACAGCAACATACATATATATTGTCATATGATTTCTTATGCTAAAGTAACAATCCATTCATAATGTCAAGTATGAATTAGAAACTTCACTGAAAACTAACAAACTATAATCCCGGTCATTGAAACAATTGCAATTTATCATAACATCGGAAAGAGTCAATATAAGAGCTTTTCAGCAAGTCCACATACTCAACTTTCATTTAGTCTTTCACAATTGCTAACACTCATGTAATACTTATGGGTATGGAGTTTTAATCGGACACAGAGAAAAATAGGGGCTTATAGTGTTGCCTCCCAACCTTTTACCTCAAGGGTAATGTCAACAATAATAGTTCATGCTAACTTACATCCAATTGGATATATATATATATATATATATATATATATATACACACACACACATATATATACCAGGATCTTTCCAACACAATGTGAAGTTCACCATGACTCTTGTATAAAGTATGAGACAATAATAAAAGATAGACCCTTCGCAGAGGGAAGCAGAGGTTGTCATGTGCTTTTATGGTTGGATGCACAAAATCTTAATGCGAAAGAACGTCACTTTATATTGCCACTTGTGATATGGACCTTTATTATGCAGTCCGTCGCTTTTATTTCTTCCACATCACAAGATCGTATAAAGCTTATTTTCTCGGCACTAATAAATCATACATATTTAGAGAGCAATTTTTATTGCATGCAACAATGACAACTTACTTGAAGGATCTTACTCAATCCATGGGTAGATATGGTGGACTCTCATGGAAAAACTGGGTTTAAGGATATTCGGAAGCACAAGTAGTATCTCTATTTGGTAAAAAGAGTTTGGCTAGCATGAGGGAGAAAGGCAAGCTCAACATGTTGGATGATCCATGATAATATACTTTATTTCGGATATAAGAAAACATAACTCATTACGTTGTCTTCCTTGTCCAACATCAAATCTTTAGCATGTCATATTTTAATGAGTGCTCACAATCATAAAAGATGTCCAAGATAGTATATTTATATGTGAAAACCTCTCTTTATTTATTACTTCCTATTAATTGCAACGATGACCAAAACTATGTTTGTCAACTCTCAACAACTTTTATTCATCATACTCTTTATATGTGAAGTCATTACTCTCCATAAGATTAATATGATCTCTTTATTTCTTTTTATTCTTTCTTTTTCTTTAATTCCCTCAAGATCATAGCAGGATAATCAAGCCCTTGACTCAACACTAATCTTTATTATATATAGCTCACGGACTCGATTACATAGAAGGATCATAAAGCAAAGCTCAAAACTAGATCATACTAAAACTTTATTCTACTAGATAAAGATATTACTAAAAAGGATCGAACTAAGAAAACGGTAAAGATAGGAGTGTGATGGTGATACGATACCGGGGCACCTCCCCCAAGCTTGGCAGTTGCCAAGGGGAGTGCCCATACCCATGTGTTTATATCTCTTTCCTCGGGGGTGGTGACGGTGGAGTTGTTGATGATGTAGGCTTGTCGTCCATCTTCCAAGGCATAGGCTCACCATCATAGAAGGATGATCGAGTCTCCGGGATCCTTAAATCTGTAGCCAAGCTCATCCTCTTGAATCTATATTCATACTCACAGTTTTGGTTTTGCAGGTCATAGATCTGGGCTTGGAGGTGCTCGATTTTCTCGTGAAGCTTGAAGATGGCCTCCCCAATATCCTTGGCGTCCAGCTTGTGGTTGTTGGTGAACTCCGTGATCATTATGTGATTGGCGTCGAGTCCATGCTCCACCATCTCCTAACACTTGAAAACTTGTTGCTCCATTACTTCAAGCCTTGTCTCCACGCTTCCGGTCCTCCTTGGTCTGTCAACATCGCGGATGTGCAGCAACCCCTCACGCATCTCAATGGTTTGAGGATATTGCAGCACCTCCGCGAGGTAGGGGTTGATGACCTTCTCGAAGAACTTGTCCTTAGGGGCACTTGGGGACGTCATGGTGATCTAAATCTGTCAGAAAAATAGTTCGAAGCAAGAACATAGGATATTTGCGTGATACGAGGGTCAAAACCTTCGGGAGATTATATAATGAATTTTTACCGACCAAAAGAAGTATCGTGCAAGAAAACGGAGTCCGGAGAGCACACGAGGTGTCCACGAGGCAGGGGGCGCGCCCAGGGGGTAGGGCGCACCCTCCACCCTCGTGGATGCCTCGTGTCCCTTTCGGACTACTTCTTATTTTCTATTTTCTTAAATATTCCAAAACGGAGAAAAATTGCTATTAGAACTGTTTTGGAGTCGGTTTACTTACCGTACCACATACCTATTCTTTTTCGGAGTCTGAAACGTTCTGGAACGTGTCCCTTATGTATTCCTCCGGGGTTACGGTTTCAATAACATTAGTTTCAACATTTATAGGATTGCGTGAGATATAATGTTTGATCCTTTGACCGTTCACCACCTTCGGATTTGTGCCTTCGAAGTTGTTGATTTTTATGGCACCAGAGCGATAGACCTCCTCAATAACGTAAGGACCTTCCCATTTAGAGAGAAGCTTTCCTGCAAAAAATCTTAAACGAGAGTTGAATAGCAACACATAATCACCTACATTAAACTCACGCTTTTGTATCCTTTTGTCATGCCATCTTGTAACTTTTTCTTTAAATAGCTTGGCATCCTCATAGGCCTGGGTTCTCCATTCATCAAGTGAGCTAATGTCAAATAGCCTCTTCTCACCAGCAAGTTTGAAATCATAGTTGAGTTCTTTAATGGCCCAATATGCCTTATGTTCTAGTTCGAGAGGTAAGTGACATGCTTCTCCATAAACCATTTTATACGGAGACATACCCATAGGATTCTTATATGCAGTTCTATAGGCCCATAAAGCATCATCAAGTTTCTTGGACCAATTCTTCCTAGATCTATTAACAGTCTTTTGCAAAATCAATTTAAGCTCTCTATTACTCAATTCTACTTGACCACTAGACTATGGGTGATATGGAGATGCAATTCTATGATTAACGTCATACTTAGCAAGCATTTTACGAAAGGCACCATGAATAAAATGTGAACCACCATCAGTCATTAGGTATCTAGGGACTCCAAACCTCGGAAAAATAACTTCTTTAAGCATCTTAATAGAGGTGTTATGATCAGCACTACTAGTTGGAATAGCTTCTACCCACTTAGTAACGTAATCAACAACAACTAAAATATGTGTATACCCATTAGAGGAAGGAAAAGGTCCCATATAATCAAAGTCCCAAACATCAAATGGTTCAATAACAAGTGAATAGTTCATAGACATTTCTTGACGTCTACTAATATTACCAATTCTTTGACATTCATCACAAGACAAGACAAACTTACGGGCCTATTTGAAGAGAGTAGGCCAATAAAAACCGGATTGTAATACCTTATGTGCAGTTCTATCTCCAGTGTGGTGTCCTCCATAAGCCTCGGAGTGACACTTGCGTAGGATCTGTTCCCGTTCATGCTCAGGTACACAACGTCTAATAACACCATCTACTCCTTCTTTATAAAGATGTGGGTCATCCCAAAAGTAATGTCTCAAATCATAGAAGAACTTTTTCTTTTGCTGGTATGTGAAACTAGGTGGTATAAATTTGGCAACAATGTAATTAGCATAATCAACATACCATTGAGCAGTATGAGAAGCATTTATGACACTTAATTGCTCATTAGGAAAGCTATCATCAATAGGTAGTGGGTCATCAAGAACATTTTCTAACCTAAACAAGTTGTCTGCAATGGGGTTCTCAGCTACATTTCTATCAATAATATGCAAATCAAATTCTTGTAGCAAGAGAACCCATCTAATAAGTCTAGGTTTAGCATCTTTTTTTCCACAAGATATTTAATAACAGCATGATCAGCGTGAACAGTTACTTTAGAATCAACAATATAAGGTCTGAACTTATCACAAGCAAATACAACCGCTAAAAATTCTTTTTCAGTAGTAGCATAATTTCTCTGGGCACTGTCTAGAGTTTTACTAGCATATTGAATAACATTTAACTTCTTATCAAGTCTTTGTCCTAGAACAGCACCTACAGCATAATCACTAGCATCACACATAATTTCAGAGGGTAAATTCCAATCAGGTGGCTGAACAATAGGTGCAGAAATCAATGCTTTCTTAAGTATTTCAAATGCTTCTACACAATCATCATCAAAGACAAAAGGGATATCTTTTTGTAAGAGATTAGTGAGAGGCCTAGAAATTTTTGAGAAGTCTTTAATGAACCTCCTATAAAAACTGGCATGACCAAGGAAACTTCTTATACCTTTAATGTCCTTGGGACACGGCATCTTTTCAATAGCATCAACTTTAGCTTTATCAACTTCAATACCTCTTTCAGAAATTTTATGCCCCAAGACAATACCTTCATTTAAAGACATTATAACCATGCACCCTAGGAGACCTCTCACGCCATCACTGGTTTCGGCCGTCCGATTGCTCTTCCAATCATTATTGGTCGTCGGATGCACCAGGCCCGCCAGACGTCAAAGGCTCGCTGCTGCGGGAACAAAATCAAAGGTTTATCTTTGGATCCCCGATGGACGGTCGCAAGGTAGGTGCGCGTCAAAAAAATTCGCGGCGACTCTTCATTATGCCTCCCCGCACCTCACACCCTCATCGCATCCAACCAATCCCGATCTCAGGCAAAACCTAGATGTGCCGTCGTCATCGAGAGAGAGCAGTCTCCTAGGTCATGCCCACCTCCAAGATCCCACCCCTATCGCCCTCTCTCCTCTCACGGCCCTAGTGTCGCATCTCTTCCTGACCGATAGTGCCGGTGGTCTGCCCATCTAGCAGTGGTCGGCGTCAATCCCTTTATCATCGCCGAGCATGCACGCGGCGCCCTCGGCGATGCCCCCGCCGCAGTCACCGAGATGGATCCCACGCCAGGGTTCCAGGTTCTGTTGGTGAGGGCCGAACTTCACCGCCGTGTCAGTGATGGTAGGGAAGCGTTATACTTTCTCTCGATCCATCTGGCTCGCCTCCCCTTTTCTCCTTCCCGTCGACTATACCGCGATGGCTAACACTCTCCATGCCTTCTCGGTGGCAGGCAGCGAACCAGTCTTGTGACATCTTCCTAGGAGTGCTCCAAATCTCCCAACTGCTTCGCTTGTTGGCTGACTCCTCGTCCTCCACCTCAACAGCCAGATACAGGCAAGCAAGCAGCAAGACGGCCTCAAAGCTTCAATCTCTGTTGCTGGTCCCTTCGCCATCTGATCAACCAAACACCTATTGTCTTCCGCCTCCTGGACGACCTGATAGGGGCTGCAACGAGGCTCCAGAGTCTCCACCAATTTTGCTCCTCTTCGTCCTTGCTGAATGATGCTTCATCGCATATCATTTTTGGTGCTAGAATTTGTGGTTGTTCCATAGTCGATCAAGCCATGTATCAGTGCTTAGGTAATCTTTGTACTGATATATCGAGAAAGCATCGTGCTTTGCCTATTCACTTCTATACAAGCTAATCTGTAATTGGCAGTGGTTACTGAATATTTTTATCCCTGTTAGTCAAAGCTAATATAATGTGACTTGCCAACTTTCTGCTGAATGTATTGTTGAAAAACAAATCCAAGGGAATTATTATTTGGCATCAAATTAAGGAATGTCCTGCATGAACTTTTTTGTTTACCATGTCCTGTCTTTTTTATATTCTTTATGAACTATATCTCCTGATATTATAAGTATTACCTTACAGGGTGATACTGTTACAACGAGTGAGACAATGAAAATGTATTGTAGAAGTTACTTAGCAAGGAGGGAAACAAGTCGATCTCTCTTTTTCTAAGAAGCTACTTCTCCACCATGGAACAATGATGTTGCATTTTACTGCATCAAACAGATAAGTTATTTTTGCAAGGCGTGGTGAAGCTGAGAAAGCATCGTGCTTTGCCTATTCACTTCTATACAAGCTAATCTGTAATTGGCAGTGGTTACTGAATATTTTTATCCCTGTTAGTCAAAGCTAATATAATGTGACTTGCCAACTTTCCGCTGAATGTATTGTTGAAAAACAAATCCAAGGGAATTATTATTTGGCATCAAATTAAGGAATGTCCTGCATGAACTTTTTTTTGTTTACCATGTCCTTTCTTTCTTATATTCTTTATGAACTATATCTCCTGATATTATAAGTATTACCTTATAGGGTGATACTGTTACAACGAGTGAGACAATGAAAATGTATTGTAGAAGTTACTGAGCAAGGAGGGAAACAAGTCTATCTCTCTTTTTCAAAGAAGCTACTTCTCCACCATGGAACAATGATGTTGCATTTTACTGCATCAAACAGATAGGTTATTTTTGCAAGGCATGGTGAAGCAATGAAAAATATAACAATGTGTGTTTTGATGTCATCTCTACGAGAACAGAGATACCTGAGACTTACTTTGCTAAGAGGTATGTTCCACCGGCTGCATCAATTGTGAATTTCCATAGCAACTTGAATATCTGCATTTTTATCTCTGCTAGAATTGTGCACACAGCTTGTTGGTCGTACGTGATGTTAAATGTAAGGGGTGGCTGGATGGTGAAACTATAATTGTTCAGTATAACTAATAATTATGCATTGTAAAAGAGCACTCGCATGAATTTTTGCCAACATTTAAAGAGACATTATAATACCCATATGGTGCTTTTGTTTTTGCAACTAAACATCAGTTAGTAAGCTAACAAATGCAATTATGGATCTTGGACTAAGAATTCCTATGTACGTATGATTACGTTATTCAGCACAATTTGTGAGTTAGGGTTGTTTTGCTGCTATGTTGACAATTCCTGATGGAAGCTTACCTAGATCATATCCTTGACTTGTGAAGGTTTCCCTCCTTTTTTTCTGTTGATAACTGTGGGAAACTGCAAAAAAACTCATGCATTCATGCTCTCCTGAATTATTGGAAACCGAATGACTCTTCTGTGTGCACATTGCTTGCTATTTTCCATTGTTACCAACAAAATAATATGAATTGTCATTGTCAATGCACAGAGAGCACTAGATAGTTTTTATTCGAGACAAGCACTAGATACTTGTGCTAATTAATAGCAGGCAACTCAATTGTTGCCTAGACCAAGTGCTAATTATTTTTTTCTTCTCTATATGATTTGTCTTGCGCCGATTATATGTTGAATATGTGAATGGAGTTCTTGTTTATATCGGCGAAACGAACTAGCCATTTTAGCAAAGGAAGCAGGAGGCAAGTTCTGAAGTTGAGCACCTCAGCGCCATAAAAGAATTAGGACAAATACGAAAGCAACGTGTAATGATCTGTTATTGTAACAATGCATGGACATTATTAATATTATACCTACTGTAAGTAAGCGTAGAGTATGTATATATGCTATTTGAAGATAAATATATTATAATATTATTGTTTTAGCTGATGGTACACTCGCTTTACATAGATTAATGGTTGTGATTAGGCTTAAAAATTTGAATGTTCATGAGTTGAGTTATTTACATAACTAATACAGATTTGCCATTTATCCATATGTTTTTAGCACTAATATGTGTTTAGTGAAGAGAAAGTGCAGTACTAGAGATTATCTCCAAGTCTTTAGGTAGAGAAATTTCATAATGGAACATCCTTTGTACTTGTCATCTTATTTATGAGTATGATGGCACTTTGATGACATGAGTTTCCAGTTTAATTTTGGGATTGTTCAGAAAGGAATTCCTAACATCCAGCTAATAGCATCATAAGAATTATTATTATTTTCCTTACCAATAACGGTGCCATGTAAACGTACTAGCTACACATGCTGACTAATAATACAGTGATTAAGATTCCCTAGCAGTTGGGATTGCATCTTGATGTCACTGTCACTTCAGATTTTTGCTTTGATAGGGCACGATTGAGCATCTCATAACCCTAAAAGGTGCTCTTTTTTGTCAAAACGAACGATACAAAAAATGGTATAAATTGACCTAGATTTTATTTTCCTTCTTGCATTCATTGACTCTAGCATGGAAGGACAAAGTATGAACAATGTTTGAAATCTGAGTGTAATGTTTGATCATTATGGCATTGTTCTATTATTTGTCGTGAGTTTGATTTAGGTTTTGTTCTGGAATATATTGTCAGATTTTCCACTAGGTGAAAATGTTAATTGCAAGTAAATTATACCATTTGGATCTATTTTTTGCTGCTACCATTTGAACTACCTCAGTTATTATCTTTGTTACCAACTCAAGTTGGAAATAATTAAATTATGCAGGCTTCTCATGCATGATTGTTTTTGTGGAAATTATTATTCTATCATATGATAAAATGGGAATCTTGTGAACATAAATCCATCTTAACATCCATGTTTGGTGTCTTAATATTTATGAATTACC
Organism: Triticum aestivum; assembly: GCF_018294505.1. Taxonomy (NCBI): domain Eukaryota; kingdom Viridiplantae; phylum Streptophyta; class Magnoliopsida; order Poales; family Poaceae; genus Triticum; species Triticum aestivum. The sequence continues at coordinate 216,403,406 of NC_057808.1, forward strand.
GTATAATTTAACCATCAAAAGAGACGGGCGCAGCAACGCGCGCCATCAATGATCTAGTTAACCATAAAGTGGCACTTCTCCCAATTCAAGACAAGATTAGTTTCTTCACATCTCTGCAAAACTCGATCAAGGTTGCTCAAGCAATCATCAAAAGAAGTTTCATATACGGAGAAATCCTCCATGAAAACCTCAACAATATTTTCACAAAAATTAGAGAATATAGCCATCATGTATCTTTGAAAGGTAGCAGGTGCATTGCATAAACCAAAAGGCATACATCTATAAGTAAAGGTACCGAAATGGCAAGTAAAAGTGGTCTTTTCTTGATCCTCTTTTGACACAGGTATTTGAGAGAAACCGGAATAACCATCTAGAAAGCAAAAATGTGTATGTTTGGACAATCTTTCTTGCATTTGATCAATAAAAGGTAAAGGGTAATGATCCTTTTTAGTAGCTTTATTTAATTTGCGGAAATTAATTACAATCCTATAACCTGTAACAATTTTTTGTGGGATCAACTCATCTTTAGCATTAGGAACAACGGTAATACCTCCCTTCTTAGGGACACTGTCGTGGTTTTGTCACGGCAGATGTCCTAGTGAAAGGACTTAGTCGTGGAGCCATCGCGATGGGTTAGCTTAAAGGGGTTAAAGCACACAAAGGACGCAGAGAGTTTATACTGGTTCGGCCCCTTGCGGTGAAGGTAAAGGCCTAATCCAGTTGTTGTGGAATTGCTAGGGTTTCGATGACCAGGGAGCGAATCCGCTATACCTGGCTCTCGAGTTGTTGTTTGTTGTCCCTAAACCGCCGCCGGGTCGTCCCCTTATATACATGGGTTGACGCCCGTCGGTTTACAGAATCCCGAGTCCGGCTTATAAACGTGTCCGGCTCGGTTTCTACCCTTTCTATCTTACAACACAAGTTACATGCCATATGGCGGTTTATGTCTACAGGCTATAACTCACCTTTGGGCCCTGGGCCTTCGTAAAGCGCCATACTCCTTGTCTTCATGGGCTTCAAATATAACTAACTCATTATGAGGATAACCCGGCCTCTCCTGGCCGGTTTACATCCAGTAGTAATATCCCCAACATTAGGCCCCAGATTGATTTGAACTGGTTCATGTCAATCTTCAACTCTTGAGAAAAATTCTTCCTTCGGCACCATCACATAAATCTTCATTAATGAGCCTCCGACAATCGAGGCGACAGCAGTCACATATCCAGCTTTGGGCTCCTCGATTCTCGCGCCTGTCATTTATCTCTTCACCTTTATAAATAAGGCCGGGGGGTCTTTTTCATTTCCCCCCTTGCCTCTTCGTCTTTCTTCTTCCTTGCGCCGACCTGACTGTCACACGCAGCCGCCGTCGTCAAGCTTCGCCCTCGTCTTCAACTCTGGCCGCTGCATCAACCTGATCGTACTAGAGAAACGCGGCGCTTCTGTGTTGTTCCATCAGCATCGGTAATTTCCCCTTCCTTGCTCTAGATCCACCATTAGGGTTTCGGTGTTCATCGGAGTTCATTGAAGCTTCAACACCGTTCTTCCCTGTTCTTCTTAGTATCATAAACGGCTAGTTTAGATCTGATATTTCTTGTGCGGCCGTAGCCATAGTCCCCTTTTTCCTCATTATAGCATCCCCTTCGTATAGAAAGAAATTCCTCTGAATCTGATGAACTGTTGAAACACCTGTATTTTAGGTCTAAGTATATTTTGATTTTCTGACATGCCGCAGATCTGAATTTACCATACCAGTCTGTGAAAACTGTTTTCCCCTTACTTAGTTACTTTAGATCTGTACCTTTCATACCAATACAGGCGGTTTATCTTTGTAGAAAATGATAATTCGGTGGGTACCATTAGTCCCCTCTTAAACCACCAAGGCATTTATCTTTATAACTCCTCCAATATCAGACTCCGGTTTAACAAATGTCAGACTCCGGTTTAACAATGTGTATATGCCTCTATTCTGCTTCTGGTCTTGCATCGCTTTATATTTGTCCGTCATAAATCTTAAACCGGCATTGATCTTTTTCCAGCTTTTCATTGAAATGGCCAAACCATTTTATGCTTGTAACTGGGTTCCTTCCCGGGTTACGAAAGCGCAACTAGAGGGATGTGTCGCCGCTGGCGCTTTAGCAAAGAAAGAAGTTATCCAGTGGAGGGTCCCTGGCCCAGAAAATCCTCCTGGGCCCAAGGACGGAGAAGTAGTCGTATTTGTTGATCACCTGAGCCGAGGGTTTAGCCCTCCCGGATCAAAATTCTTCCGAGAAGTACTTGCTAACTTCCAACTCCACCCTCAGGACATTGGCCCAAACTCTGTGTCCAATGTTTGTCATTTCCAAGTATTTTGCGAGGCTTATCTTCAAGAGGAGCCCACAGTTGAACTGTTTAGGGATTTCTTCTACTTAAACCGTCGTACAGAGTTTACAGACGGACCCAACACTGAACTTGGCGGCATGGTGATTCAAAAGAGGAAAGATGTCAGCTTCCCTCACGCCAAGCTTCACAGTCACCCCAAGGACTGGAATCATACTTGGTTTTATTGCAAAGATACTTGTCCAACTAATGAAAATCCTCTGCCGGGTTACCGTCCTCATCGTCTTAGCAATACACATCCCTTTCCTCAGAGATTAACTGCGAAGGAAAGATCCAACTACGCACCACAACTGTCAAAGCTTAGAGCCTTTGTGGCGAACGGTTTAACAGGTGTTGACTTTGTTCGCTGCTGGATATCCTGGAGCGTTCTGCCTTTAAGCCGGCGCCCTGGTTTAATGTGTGAATACACAGGGAGCTTGAAAGATCCTCAGCGACATGTCGACATTCAGTTAACAGAAGCTGAAGTCACTGAGGCTGTCAAGAAAATTTTGAATGAACCGGAAACTGTGTGTAGCCAAACTGGATTAAACCCCTTCTGCGTTTCCAATAAACGCCAACTATAAGAATCATAACTTTTTGTTTTAGCTTGCTCCTTTTTAAATATTGTCTCAAAATTTTATCATCTTTGTCAGGGCGATGATCCGTTCTGGAAGAAAAAACCACAAGATAAACCGGCAAAAACACCTCGCCCGAAGACCAAGGTTACCAAAAAACCTGCCAAGAAGAGGACCACAGCGTCTTCCGAACCAAATGCTGATGCTGACTTGGCTAATCCGGACTCAGAGGTAGAACTTGACTCTCTTGGTTCATTTTTCATACACCTCATTGACAATGACTATTATCAGGACGACGCTGTAGGCAGCCAAGCTGATGATGTAGACGTAATTATCCTTTCCTCCGGTTCAGATCCCCTTCCAACACAGAAAATCCGTCAAGCAAACCGGAAAGTAAGATTTTATCACCCCCTAGCTTACTTGGACCCAAACTTTTTTTTGAAGAAGCAGCAACACGAAGCTCGCCGCACAACCCGTCACAGCGGCCAGGTAGTCACCTCAGCCGGTTTACCAAACACTCCAACCCGGAAATGTTGATCAGATGTCTCTTATATTCCTGACACTTCCTACCCCAAGGCGGGTTGTTTCCGTCAGCCTCTTAATCCGTCTGATTCAAATTATCAGGGCACACCTCACTCATCTTCTGCCGAGTCATCGGCCACCCAGCTTCCTCCCCTCAAGACGGTTCCTCGGTGAGTCATACTTTCAAATTTTTATTTTTAATGCCTTATGTTCACCTGACATATTGACCTTTATATTTGTTCTTCTCAGTGCCAAGCCTAGACCCAGCAAGAAGGCTCGGTTAAATAAACCGGCTGATGATAATGTGATTATTGAACCGGAGAAGACCCCAGATCTGGAAGGAACAAATACTGACGCTATTCATGATGACCCGCCACCTCAAGATTATGAGTTCATAGCTGAACAAGTAGAAGTTGACACCAAAGGTCACACTGATAAACCGACTAGCCCGGCCCGCACGGATGATAAACTGGCCAGTCCAGCTAAGGCTGCTGATAAATCGTCAACTCCAGTAAAGGCTGCTGATGATAAAGAAGATGATATTATGATTACTGGCGTCGGCCACACCGCTCCTGGCAATCCTGTTGCCTTATCGAAGCATAGTGCCAAGGACGAGCTTTCTGCTATGGGAAAAGGCAAATGGAACACAAATTTGTCAACCTATGCCCACCTCAACGCCCAAGACATCCATTCTGGTTTTTTAAACCGTTTGTACACAAGCCGTGACTTTGAAGCCGGTTTAGTGAATCTGATGAAGGAGCGATATGAGGTAACTGCATAACTGCTTCTCTCTTGTGTCCAATTCCAAATATTAACTCCAGTAGCCCTCAAGTGTCGGTTTATGATACTCATCTAAACTGGAACTTTGTAATATCTCAACTTTGCATGCTTATCCTCCAAGGGCCGGGTTATCTTTTTAAGATGAACCGGTACTTTTAGAATTGTAATATTGTAACTTTCGCCGGTGTAGTCCCCAAGGGCCAGTTTAACTTATGAAGATGAACCGGGACTTTTAGAAGAATACCCATAATATTATTTTGAGCAAACATACATTAGCCCTCAAGTGCCAAGAGTAATACTTGTATTGCGCTTGGGACTTGTAGAAATTGCTGATAACGAGCAAATATGCATTAGCCCCCAAGTATCATGTGCATAACTTGTTAAGTGCTTGGTACTTCAAATATGTACTGCCAACTCATGATATGTCTGTCTCTTATAGGCTGAGTTGAGCAAAAAGGAAACTCAAACCGCTGATCTGCAAGAAAACATCAAGTCCCAGCAAGCAGAAACCTCCAAAGCCAAAGATGAGCTGACCAGTGCCTTAGCCGCTATGGAAAAGCTGAAGGAGAGTTTCAACAAGGAGCGGGCAGATTGGGACACAGAAAAATCCGCATTGCAAAAACGAGCTGAGGACGCAGAAGCAACTCTTAAATCGGTGGTAGACGAGCTGACTGGTGTAAAGCGGCAAATACATGCCATGACTGCTGCTGTGTTTGGTAAATATCCTGGTTTTAAGTTTTCAACATATCATCCCATACATTGCCGGTTTACTGATGTTTGTAATGATGCAAGAACTCGCATTAGTCATCTGGGCTCTGACGTACAGAAGAAGCTGAAGGCTGCCTATACTCTTATAGAGCAGTTATATACTGGCGCACAACGGATCATCTGCACTGCCTCTCACAACAAGCCACCCCCAACTTTAATCAAGGAGACCTTAGAAAGGTTGTCAATGTTGCCTGCCCGGGTAGAAGAGCTAAAGAGATCTGCTGCTAGGGCTGGTGCTCTGACCGCGCTAACCCGGGCAAAAGCATGGGTGCCTGATCTTGATCCGGTGTATGTGGCTAAAGGCTATCCAAGCTTAAAAGAAGACGGATCGGAATTTTGCAATGATGACCTCCGAGCCATAAACCGGGAAGTACGTCCACTGGCTTGCCAACTAGCTGAAGAAGTTGATCTTTCACATTGCCAGGCAAGTTATGACGTCATCAACAAACGGGTTGCTGCACCAACTCCTGAGGCTCAAAATCTTATCCCGCCAATTCGTAAGCACACCTATGCCCTTGACGTTGAACCGTCCACACTTATATACGATGAAGCTGTATTCCAAGCCCTAACTGGGATCGATTGGGCAACCATTGACTTCCAGCCGCTGGGTAGAGAAGAGGAGGATGAACCGGCGCAAGATGATCCGCAGCAGTCAAGTCAGCCTGGTGATGAGTCATGATCCATTGGCCGGTTTAGCCTTCTGCATACTGCAACACTTGCTGAAAACCATTATTGTTTTGGGCCCTGAAACGCCATGTAATAGGCTAGTTCAAACACCTGGTCTGCTATGCCATCGTGCATATTTATTTTTGCCTGCACTATTAATCCGCCATGCTTAAGATATATTATGCTCATGATCCATAACAGTTTATTCCAGTTGTTCCTACATACATAAAGTTTGAAAGTGTCCTGGCGGTTTACCACCGAACGGGTCATGATGCCCACATATATAGCCAGGGTTTATAACCAAGGCTGTAAAAGATAATCAAATATGAAAATAAATGATACCTGTGACATTGAATCACATCGTTGGTTGACCAACTTTTATAGTAAGGGTGATAACCTTAATCTTGAGTACTGATAACTCTTTCCGTATTGTACCGGTTTATGATAAAACCGCACCGGGTTATAATAAATGCCAGATTCTCCAGATATAATACTGGCGACTTATAGTCGAAACCAGACCGGGTTAATAAATGCCGGATTATAATTGATCATGTATTGACAACTTGTAGTTGAAAGTCTGAGCCGGGTTAATGTACGCCGGTTTATCAAAAACATTATAATGGATAGGACTTACCCATTGACTATCAGCAACGGGATAAATTATACCTGCCTCCAGAAGCTTTAGTATTTCTTTTCTTACCACTTCTTTCATCGTAGGATTTAACCGTCGTTGGTGATCAACAACTGGTTTAGCGTCTTTCTCCAATTTTATTTTGTGTTGGCATAAAGCGGGACTAATGCCCTTAAGATCATCAAGAGTATATCCAATAGCAGCACGGTGCTTCTTCAGAGTTTTCAATAATTTTCTCTTCTTCTTGCTCTGAAAGGTTAGCACTAATAATAACAGGATATATCTTCTTTTCATCAAGATAAGCATATTTAAGAGTATCCGGTAATGGTTTAAGCTCAAACACGGGATCAACCTTGGGTGGAGGAGGATCCCCTAGGATTTCAACATGCAAATTGTGTTTCAAAATAGGTCCCTGTTTAAAGAATACTTAATCTATTTTCCTTCTTTCATTCATAAACATATCATTTTCATGGTCTAGCAAATATTGTTCTAAAGGATCATTAGGGGGCACGGCGTTAGAAGCAAGACCAATAATTTCATCTTTACTAGGAAATTCCTCATCACGGGGTTGTCTACGAAATTTAGCAAAATTAAACTCATGAGACATATCCCCAAACCAATAGTAAAAACATCATTTTCGCAGTCTATCCTAGCATTAACAGTATTCAAGAAGGGTCTACCAAATATAATGGGACAAAAGTTATCTTGTGGGGAACCAAGAATAAGAAAATCGGCAGGATATTTAACTTTCCCACACAAGACTTCAACATCTCTAACAATCCCAACTGGTGAAATTGTGTCTCTATTGGTGATACGTCTCCAACGTATCTATAATTTATGAAGTATTCATGCTATTATATTATCCATCTTGGATGTTTTATGGGCTTTAATATGCACTTTTATATTACTTTTGGGACTAACCTATTGACCCAGAGCCCAGTGCCAGTTTCTGTTTTTTCCCCTTGTTTCAGTGTTTCGAAGAAAAGGAATATCAAACGGAGTCGAAACGGAATGAAACCTTCTGGAGAAGTTATTTTTGGAAGGAAAGCAACCCGGGAGACTTGGAGTGCACGTCAGGAAAGCAATGAGGGAGGCACGAGGCAGGGGGGCGCGCCCTCCACCCTCGTGGGCCCCTCGTGGCTCCCATAACGTACTTCTTTCACCTATATATATCCATATACCCTAAAACGACCGGGGAACAGAATAGATCGGGAGTTCCGCCGCCGCAAGCCTCTGTAGCCACCAAAAACCAATCGGGATCCTGTTCCGGCACCCCGCCGGAGGGGGGATCCCTCACCGGTGGCCATCTTCATCATCCCAGCGCTCTCCATGACGAGGAGGGAGTAGTTCACCCTCGGGGCTGAGGGTATGTACCAGTAGCTATGTGTTTGATCTCTCTCTCTCGTGTTCCTGATTTGGCATGATCTTGATGTATCACGAGCTTTGCTATTATAGTTGGATCTTATGATGCTTCTTCCCCCTCTATTCTCTTGTAATGGATTGAGTTTTCCCTTTGAAGTTATCTTATCGGATTGAGTCTTTAATGATTTGAGAACACTTGATGTATGTCTTGCCGTGCGTATCTATGGTGACAATGGGATATCACGTGATTCACTTGATGTATGTTTTGGTGATCAACTTGCGGGTTCCGCCCATGAACTTATGCATAGGGGTTGGCACACGTTTTCGTCTTGATTCTCCGGTAGAAACTTTGGGGCACTCTTTGAGGTTCTACGTGTTGGTTGAATAGATGAATTTGAGATTGTGTGATGCATATCGTATAATCATACCCACGGATACTTGAGGTGACATTGGAGTATCTAGGTGACATTAGGGTTTTGGTTGATGTGTGTCTTAAGGTGTTATTCTAGTACGAACTCTAGGGCTGTTTGTGACACTTATAGGAATAGCCCAACAGATTGATTGGAAAGAATAACTTTGAGGTGGTTTCGTACCCTACAATAATCTCTTCGTTTGTTCTCCGCTATTAGTGACTTTGGAGTGACTCTTTGTTGCATGTTGAGGGATAGTTATATGAACCAATTATGTTATTATTGTTGAGAGAACTTGCACTAGTGAAAGTATGAACCCTAGGCCTTGTTTCCTAGCATTGCAATACCGTTTGTGCTCACTTTTATCGTTAGTTACCTTGCTGTTTTTATATTTTCAGATTACAAAAACCTATATCTACCATCCATATTGCACTTGTATCACTATCTCTTCGCCGAACTAGTGCACCTATACAATTTACCATTGTATTTGGTGTGTTGGGGACACAAGAGACTCTCTGTTATTTGGTTGCAGGGTTGCTTGAGAGAGACCATCTTCATCCTACGCCTCCCACGGATTGATAAACCTTAGGTCATCAACTTGAGGGAAATTTGCTACTGTCCTACAAACCTCTGCACTTGGAGGCCCAACAACGTCTACAAGAAGAAGGTTGTGTAGTAGACATCAAGCTCTTTTCTAGCGCTGTTGCCGGGGAGGCTAGGTAAGCGGCACTCACACCCCGTCAACTAAGCTCTTTTCTGGCGCCGTTGCCGGGGAGGCTAGGTAAGCGGCACTCACACCCCGTCAACTAAGCTCTTTTCTGGCGCCGTTGCCGGGGAGGTGAGTTCTTGAAGGTATATCTTTAGATCTTGCAATCGAATCTTTTTGTTTCTTGTTTTATCACTAGTTTAGTTTATAAAAGAAAACTAAAAAATGGAATTAAGGTTGCCTCATATGCTTCATCTTTTTAATGTCTTTCGTGAAAATGATGGGAAGGAACATTGTGCTCAAGTACTAGAAGAAGAATTACATAGAATGCTGGGCATAAAATATGTGAATGATGAGCATGATTGCAATGTTCTTAGTATGAATTCTTTGAATACCCATGATGCTAATAATGTGCAAACCAACAAGCTTGGGGATGCTATGTTTGATGAAGATGATATGTTTAGTCCCCGAAGTTTTGATGAGCAAATTTATTATGATGAAAGCATGCCTCCTATTTATGATGATTATTGTGATGACACGTATGCTATAAAGAATAAAGATAACCATGAAACTTGTCATCATGATTTTAATTTTCAATTGGATTATGCTTCACATGATAGTTATTTTGTTGAGTTTGCTCCCACTACTATTGATGAGAATAAATTTGCTTATGTGGAGAGTAGTAAAATTTCTATGTAAGTAGATCATGAAAAGAATGCTTTATGTGATAGTTATATTGTTGAATTCATTCATGATGCTACTGAAAATTATTATGAGGGAGGAATATATGCTTGTAGGAATTGCAATAATATCAAGTTTCCTCTCTATGTGCTTAAAGTTTTGAAGTTATGCTTGTTTTGCCTTCCTATGCTAGTTGATTATTGTTCCCATAATTTGTTTGCTCACAAAATCCCTATGCATAGGAAGTGGGTTAGACTTAAATGGTTTGCCATGTGTTTCATGATGCTCTCTTTATGTTTTAATTCTTATCTTTTATGTGAGCATCATTGAGATCATCATGCCTAGCTAGGGGCGTTAAACGTTAGCACTTGTTGGGAGGCAACCCAATTTTATTTTTGTTCATTGCTTTTTGTTCCTGTTTTGTAATAAATAAATTATCTAGACTCTGGTTATATGTGGTTTTATGTTTTAGTTAGTGTTTGTGCCAAGTAAGACCTATAGGATCTTTTTGTTCCAAGTAAAACATTGAGGCCCAACAACGTCTAGAAGAAGAAGGTTGTGTAGTAGACATCAAGCTCTTTTCTGGCGTCGTTGCCGGGGAGGCTAGGTAAGCGGCACTCACACCCCGTCAACTAAGCTCTTTTCTCGCGCTGTTGTCGGGGAGGCTAGGTAAGCGGCACTCACACCCCGTCAACTAAGCTCTTTTCTGGCGCCGTTGCCAGGGAGGTGAGTGCTTGAAGGTATATCTTTAGATCTTGCAATCGAATCTTTTTGTTTCTTGTTTTAGCACTAGTTTAGTTTATAAAAGAAAACTACAAAAAAATGGAATTGAGTTTGCCTGATACGCTTCATCTTTTTAATATCTTTCGTGAGTATGATGGAAAGGAAAATTCTGCCAAAGTGTTAGAAGAAGAATGCATTAAAATGTTTGGCACTAAATCTTTGAATGATGAGCATGATTGCAATGTTGTTAGTATGAACTCCTTGAATATCCATAGTACTAATGATGATTGCACTAGTCATGATGACAATATCTCCTATAAACATGTCAATTTTTGTGGAGTGCATTGGGTTTGCAAGTACACACCAAATAGGGAAGATAGATATTGCAAGAGGCATGAGCATTTAGAAACTAAATGGTTGCAAGAAAGGCTAAATGTTAGTGCTGAAAATTTAAAATATCTTAGCCGTACTTGTGAACTTTGCAATGAATATGGTCATTTAAATATCAAATGCAAATTTTTTCATGATCGAATCTTGTCCAAAAATTGTGATGACTTGATTTCCCTTGCACATCATAATGAACTTAGTCTGCTTTTGGGTTATGAAGAATTGAAACGTCAAACTAAGCTTATTCTAGAATATAAGCTCGAGAAATTCCTCGATATTGATCTAGAAGAAATTTTTATGTATTGTGCGGTGAATTGCATTGGAAATCCTTATATTGCCAACTACATAAAGAAAATAAAACAAATAGAAGATGAAGAGAATACTAATGAAAGGGAAGAGACTTCCCAATATCCTCCTATTATTTCTTATGATGAATCAGGTAACGAGGAGGAGCCTTCTATTCAACCAATTTCATTAATAAGGAGCTCCAAAAAGAGGATTGAACCCACACAGGATGTGGTGAAGAAGAAGAAAAGAAAAAGGAGGAGAGGTAAAAAGATATCTCTCCCAAATAATGTTGCTCCTATTATCGTTGTGCCTCATGAGAATGAAGATGATGCACTTGATGATGATCTCGTTATGCCTATTGCTTGTTGTGATGATTATGATTGGGAAGATAATGATACTTCTTATGATCTTGAAAATCTTTTTGGCACTTGCTTGGAAGAATATGATAATAATGTTTGCTATACTATTGGTGCTATCCATACTATTAATGATGAGAGTGATTATGCTTATGATATGAAAAGGCCCAAGCTTGGGGATGCTATGTTTGATGAAGATGATGTTTTTGAGAATATATTTGCTACTATTAATGATGAGAGTGATTATGCTACATTGCTACATTCAAAATGCTTGTTGATGTCCACGAGCCAATCATCGGCATCTGTGGCCTCGGCACAGTAGCTGAAAGACTTGGGCTGATTTGCGAGAAACTGGTTGAGGGTAGCGAAGTGAGGCTGATTGTTGCCTTGACCTTGATTTCCTTGATTGCCTTGCCCTTGGGTGCGTTCTTGCAAGAGTTGCAAAATCATCTGAGCATTGGCGTTGGTGGCTGCCATGATAGCTTGCCATGCCTCCGGAGGCGGAGGTGGTGGCGGAGGGTTCACCTGACTCTCTTCATTGCGTTCCGGATTCTGACGCGTTGGCGGAGCCATTCTGAAGAGGGTAACATCCGTTAGCATCTTGATAGACAAATAGACAAGTAGAATCAACAGATAGAAATTGCAACATATAGTCTTCACAATAAACATTCGAACGAGGATGAACGAATGAATTCCATTGTAAATCATCACACTTCCATTAAGTTGAGAAGCCACTTAGAAAAAGGTATGGAATCAACATTTGACTTCGAAGCAACTCGAATACCACAATTCAAAACAAAACAAAGTATTGGCTTGCAGAATAAGCCGGAACAAACATATGATAGAGATTTCGTCCGAAGTTTTCGTGGTGGGGCCCACACGGGCTCGATCGTACAGCACCATCATGTACAAGGCAGTGCACATGACATACGAAGCGTCCCCGAGTCGGCATAGCCAAGGACTCTTTAAGACACTACAAGACCACTGTAAAACTAACTGTGGAAAGGCGGACCACTAGACGTCGAACCCCAATCTCATAACATGCGTCTGTCGGAAAGATATCCTAGGAGCTACTTGAATTCCCACTTATAAACTCCCGAAAATTTCTGGTTATGCAATCTGGTGTTGGGGATACAGGGGACACAAAATATATCACCCAAACTAGCAATCCCTAGATCCAGCTGTATCCATCCGTCAACACATAACCAAGAAGCCTTCGGAAATCGTGTACCTCAACCTTCGAAAAGCATCCGTTATACGAGTTAGGGCAATACTACCGAACTCCCGCCCCAGTACTGGGTGGCGTCGAGGTGATCTCACCAACAACTGCATAAAAGAGATTTCGATGTCGGCGAAACTCAGGTATTCCAGAACTGCAACGATAAAATTGTGACGACAACACCTCGGAGCTCAACTCCCCGGGACACTGCCACAACCCCTAAATGTCACGAGGCACCAAGAACAATGTTCTCGTCACAAAACCATCGGAACGATTCCAAGATACCCGCGTGATCCTAAATTTTTTTAGTGAAATTTGAGGAGAGAAGAGGCAAAACTTCTACGTCAGGAGGCCTCACCAGAGCGACGAAGAGACTGAGGAGTAAAAAGAATCCTACTCTCTGATATATATAATCCTAAGACTCAAAACATTTTGTTCTAGACTCAACAACGCCAGCGATTCGATCAAGCAGGGGGCTCCTAAGTCGGGGATGGCTCTGATTACCAACTTGTAACGCCCACGATGCGGCTATATCTCCCACGTGTCGAGGCACGACTTAGAGGCATAACCGCATTGTGGTTTTGTCGCAAGAAGGGTCATCTTCACACAATCCCATGTAATGAACAAGAATGGGATAACGAGAGTTGGCTTACAATCGCCACTTCACACAATACATAAATTAATACATACATCATCCAAAATCCACACATAGACCGACTACGGTCAAAACATATTGAAAATAAGATAACTCCAAATGCTAGATCCCCGATCGTCCCAACTGGGCTCCACTACTGATCATCAGGAAAAGAAACATAGTAACGACCATGTTCCTCGTCGAACTCCCACTTGAGCTCGGTTGTGTCATCTGCACTGGCATCGTCGGCACCTGCAACCGTTTTGGTAGAATCTGTGAGTCACGAGGACTCAGCAATCTCACACCCGCGAGATCAAGACTATTTAAGCTTATAGGAAAGGATGGTGTAATGAGGTGGAGCTGCAGCAGGCACTAAGCATATATGGTGGCTAACATACGCAAATGAGAGCGAGAAGAGAAGCAACGCAACAGTCGCGAAGCTAGAAATGATCAGGAAGTGATCCTGAAACTACTTACGTTCAAGCATAACTCAAAACGTGTTCACTTCCCGGACTCCGCCGAGAAGAGACCATCACGGCTACACACACAGTTGATGTATTTTAATTAAGTCAAGTGACAAGTTCTCTACAACCGGACATTAACAAATTCCCATCTGCCTCATAACCGCGGGCACGGCTTTCGAAAGATAATACCCTGCAGGGGTGTCCCAACTTAGCCCATCATAAGCTCTCACGGTCAACGAAGGATAAACCTTCTCCCAGGAAGACCCGATCAGTCTCGGAATCCCGGTTTACAAGACATTTCGACAATGGTAAAACAAGACCAGCAAAGCCGCCCGAATGTGCCGACAAATCCCGATAGGAGCTGCACATATCTCGTTCTCAGGGCACACCAGATGAGCAGTCCGTACAACTAAAACCAGGCCTCAAGTTTCCCCGAGGTGGTGCTGCAAAGGGCTCTAGTTTGGACCAGCACTCAGAGGAACACTGGCCCGGGGGTTTAAATAAAGATGACCCTCGGGCTCGCGAAAATCCAAGGGAAAAAGGCTTAGGTGGCAAATGGTAAAACCAAGGTTGGGCCTTGCTGGAGGAGTTTTATTCAAGGCGAACTATCAAGGGGGTCCCATAAATCACCCAACCGCGTAAGGAACGCAAACTCAAGGAACATAATACCGGTATGACGGAAACTATAGCGGCAAGAGTGGAACAAAACACCAGGCATAAGGCCGAGCCTTCCACCCTTTACCAAATATATAGATGCATTAATTAAATAAGAGATATTGTGATATCCAAAATATCCATGTTCCATCATGGAACCAACTTCAACTTCACCTGCAACTAGCAACGCTATAAGAAGGGCTGAGCAAAAGCGGTAACTTAGCCAAACAACGGTTTGCTAGGAAAGGATGGTTAGAGGCTTGACATGGCAATATGGGAGGCATGATATAGCAAGTGGTAGGTAGCGCAACATGGCAATAGAACGAACAACTAGCAAAGCAAAGATAGAAGTGATTTCGAGGGTATGGTCATCTTGCCTGTAAGGTTCTCAGAGTTGTCGAAAGCTTGATCCTCGTAAGTGTACTCAATAGGTTCCTCGTTCACGAACTCATCTCCCGGCTCTACCCGAAACAAGAACACAAGCAACGGAACCACAATCAATCACGGGAAATGCACAAGCAACATGATGCAAAACATGTATGATATGCGAGATGTGGTATGCGATGCATATGCGTGCTCCGGAAGAAAAAATGATGAACAAGGCAGTAACTTGGCAAACCAATCATGCCACTGGAAATATGAGATGATTTCGGTTGAAATCGATATAAAGATCACCGGAAACGGATGCACGGTTTGCAAATGGCAAGCAAAACAAGAATGACACGATTCTGCGATTAACAGCATGATAGCACTTAGAATGCAACAAGCAGCTATGCTACAGCACTCCAACATAGCAACAGAACATATGGCAGTAATCTAGAGGAGATGCTTGACAAAAGATGAACACTGAGCTACGGCTAGATCACAACATAACAGGTTCAAACAAGCATGGCAAAAGTGCAAAAGATAACAGGTTCACACACGGTGAAATTACTGGACATGGCATAAACAGCATCAGGTAGCAATGTTCAGAGCAAGCAATCAACATGACACAGGAACTTAACATAGCAAAACAAGGCATGGAATGAATCTACTAAATGCATATGACAAAAGTCCCTTATTGACCATAAGCCAAAAAGGGCCAGAAGATATGATGGCAACCATGTAAACATAGCAAGTTTCGTTAACAGGTTCCAGACTTGGCAGAAAACAGAGCATGGCAGAAACAGTAATATGAAGGCATTTTGGTGAGCTTTATTCACTCATCACAAAGCAATGCATGACAAAACAAGCATACCTACAGCAATATGGAATGTTTATGAAGCTATCCATGGCAAGATCAAATACATAGCATGAATGGATCAACTACAACAACCTTGGAAAAATTGAATAACACGTAAACAATCTGCCAGAAATATTTTATAGCAAAAGTAGAGCAAGATTAGGACATGCTAGGGCACTTCATAATTGCAAACAAGACATGGATGGATAGAGCACAACTATATCTACAAAACATCCCTACTGAACATCTCCAAAATAAGCATGGATCTCTCTGTAGCCACATGGATACATAGCAACAAAATAACAGCAGTCACAGACTTGGCAAAATTACAAAGTCCCTGAAATCAGAAACATCACGAAGCCTAGTTTGCATGCTTGTGCTAGTCACCACATAGATCAAACAAATACATGGCATACATATCTGTAAAGATGGCATGACATACATCAAAACACCTGTAGAGCTCATGCCCATAAGATGCACACATCAAATGCAACAAAAATAACAAATCCTCATGTTCTGATAAGTAACAGCAGTTAACAGCATATAGCACTCTTGCACCAGAGATTTGGGCATCAAGATGGACTCAAATGAACATGGCATAATGGAACAAAATGAAGAGCATCTAGGGACGAACATTTCTATATATTACACGCACGAAACTGACCTACATGCACAGAGTTATGATGCAATGAACAGGAGCACATATTGTGCAAGAAATAAGGGACTTAGAGAATTTCGAGAGGGAGAAGAAAAATCAACCGCTGCTGGGATCTGGATCGGGCCCGGTGGGACTTCGAGGCTGCCGGAGCTCCTCGCCGAAGCTCGAGAGGAGCAGGGCGGTCGCCGGCCGGAGGAGAGCTCGGGGCCATCGGGGGAGGAGGCCGGCCGGAGGAGGAGCTCGGGGAAGAGGTGCGGGGCGCGGCGCCGGCGGGCAGAGGCGGTCGGCGGCGGGCGGACGCCGGCGCGGCGAGGCGACGTGGGCGGGCGGGGGTGCGGCGGCGCCGACGGAGAGGACGGGCGGCAGCGCGCGGGAGGAGGAGGAGCGGGCGCGCGGGCGAGGAGACGGGCCGGCGGGGGCCAGGCGCGGGCTCGCCGGGCCGCGGCGTACGGGCGGCGGGTGAGGCCACATGGCGCGCTATGAGTGTGCGAGGGCAGCGGCGGCTGAGGCGTCCGGCAGCGGTGGACACGTCCGGTGGCGGCGGGGCGATTTGATCTAGGGTTAGGGTGGTTTTTGCCCGAGATTTTGGAGGGGAGAGGTATTTTTATAGGTAGAGGGAGCTAGGACACTCCAAATGGAGCATGGTTTTCGCCCACACGATCGTGATCGAACGACCTAGAGCATGGAAGTGACTTAGATGGGTTTTGGGCTGTTTGGAGGGGGGTTTTGCTGCAACACACGAAGGGACTTTGCGGTTACCCAGTTAACCGTTGGAGTACCAAACGACCTCCAAATGGAACGAAACTTGACAGGTGGTCTACCGGTGGTATACCAAGGCCACTTGGCAAACCTCGGTTCATTCCGAGAACGTTTAACACCCGCTCACGAAAAGAAACAAGAGGGGTGCGCCGGAGGAGGTGGGAGTGCCGGATTGCAAAACGGACAACGGGGAAAATGCTCAGATGCATGAGACGAACACGTATGCAAATGAGATGCTCATGATGACATGATATGAGATGCATGACATGAACAAAATGTAAAACGAAAAACAAAACCCAACCACAGAGGGAATATCATAACACATAGCCGAAAATGGCAAGAGTTGGAGTTACAAATATGGAAAGTTACATCCGGGGTGTTACACGTTGTTTCGGGCAAGCCATGGATTGATGATTGTTGGTGGAGGGGGAGTAAAAATCTTTACCTTTCTGTTTGGGAACCGCCTATAATATATGTAGTATGGAAGATATTGGGAACTCTTGGTCGTTATGTTGACAATGAAAGCATACCTCTCAAAATTATTTTCATCTCTGTTTTTGCTTCGAGCTCCGGCACCACTGCAAATCCCTGCTTCCCTCTGCGAAGGGCCTATCTTTAACTTTTATGCAAGAGTCAGTAGTATTCCTTCTCATTCCAACCTACTCTTTAGTTGTCAGGCATCATGTGATGGAAAGATCTAAGCATATATGGTCATTCAAATATATTTGATCATGAATTATTATTGTTGACAATTACCTATATGATAAATAAGTTGGGAGGCGAAACATTAAGCCCCTATCTTTCTCTGTGTTCGATGGATGCTATTTGTTCTAAAAATATGCTTTGAGTGGTAGCAATCATGGAAGACTATATGATAGTTGAGTATGTGGGATTTGCTAAATCAAAGCTCTGACATAGACTCTTCCTGAAAATAAGATGAATTGCAATTGTTTGATGACTGAGAACATAGTTTGTTAGTTTTCAAGAAAGTTTATGATATATACTTTAACATGTGAATAGCTTGTTACTTGATCATGCAAAGTTTTATGATATGAGCTGTTGTTATGACATATAATGATGCTAGAAAAGGTGATTGAATTATCATTGATCAAACTTATGCACCTGCTAGCATTCACACTTCATAAATTGTTTCTTTTATCATTTACCTACTCGAGGACGAGTAGGAATTAAGCTTGGGGATGCTGATACGTCTCCAACGTATCTATAATTTATGAAGTATTCATGCTATTATATTATCCATCTTGGATGTTTTATGGGCTTTACTATGCACTTTTATATTACTTTTGGGACTAACCTATTAACCCAGAGCCCAGTGCCAGTTCCTGTTTCTTCCCTTATTTCAGTGTTTCGAAGAAAAGGAATATCAAACGGAGGTGAAACGGAATGAAACCTTCTGGAGAAGTTATTTTTTGAAGGAAAGCAACCCGGGAGACTTGGAGTGCACGCCAGGAAAGCAACGAGGGAGGCACGAGGCAGGGGGCGCGCCCTCCACCCTCGTGGGCCCCTCGTGGCTCCCCTGACGTACTTCTTTCACCTATATATATCCATATACCCTAAAACGATCGGGGAACAGAATAGATCGGGAGTTCCACCGCCGCAAGCCTCTGTAGCCACCAAAAACCAATCGGGACCCTATTCCGGCACCCTGCCGGAGGGGGGATCCCTCACTGGTGGCTATCTTCATCATCCCGGCGCTCTCCATGACGAGGAGGGAGTAGTTCACCCTCGGGGCTGAGGGTATGTACTAGTAGCTATGTGTTTGATCTCTCTCTCTCTCTCGTGTTCTTGATTTGGCACGATCTTGATGTATCGCCAACTTTGCTATTATAGTTGGATCTTATGATGCTTCTTCCCCCTCTATTCTCTTGTAATGGATTGAGTTTTCCCTTTGAAGTTATCTTATCGGATTGAGTCTTTAATGATTTGAGAACACTTGATGTATGTCTTGCCGTGCGTATCTGTGGTGACAATGGGATATCACGTGATTCACTTGATGTATGTTTTGGTGATCAACTTGCGGGTTCCGCCCATGAACTTATGCATAGGGGTTGGCACACGTTTTCGTCTTGATTGTCCGGTAGAGTCTTTGGGGCACTCTTTGAGGCTCCATGTGGTTGTTGAATAGATGAATTTGAGATTGTGTGATGCATATCGTATAATCATACCCACGGATACTTGAGGTGACATTGGAGTATCTAGGTGACATTAGGGTTTTGGTTGATGTGTGTCTTAAGGTGTTATTCTAGTATGAACTCTAGGGCTGTTTGTGACACTTATAGGAATAGCCCAACGGATTGATTGGAAAGAATAATTTTGAGGTGGTTTCGTACCCTACAATAATCTCTTCGTTTGTTCTCTGCTATTAGTGACTTTGGAGTGACTCTTTTTTGCATGTTGAGGGATAGTTATATGAACCAATTATGTTATTATTGTTGAGAGAACTTGCACTTGTGAAAGTATGAACCCTAGGCCTTGTTTCCTAGCATTGCAATACCGTTTGTGCTCACTTTTATCATTAGTTACCTTGCTGTTTTTATATTTTCAGATTACAAAAACCTATATCTACCATCTATATTGCACTTGTATCACCATCTCTTTGCCGAACTAGTGCACCTATACAATTTACCATTGTATTGGGTGTGTTGGGGACACAAGAGACTCTCTGTTATTTGGTTGGAGGGTTGCTTGAGAGAGACCATCTTCATCCTACGCCTCCCACAGATTGATAAACCTTAGGTCATCCACTTGAGGGAAATTTGCTACTGTCCTACAAACCTCTGCACTTGGAGGCCCAACAACGTCTACAAGAAGAAGGTTGTGTAGTAGACATCAATTGGCAAGCTTAATTGTAACATCAATTTCTTCTATCTCAGCAGGTGCAATATCATGCATAATTTCTTTGTATAAGGAATGAGGTATTGCACTTGCACTAACACCCATATCACACAAGCCATGATAACAATGATCTCCTATTTTAACAAAAATAACATGCATGCCTACCACAGGTCTATTTTTATTTTTAGTGTCAGGTCTAGCAATTCTAGCAGCTTCATCACAGAAGTAAATAACATACCCATTAATATTATCAGCCAAGAGATCTTTAACCATAGAAATACTAGGCTCAACTTTAATTTGCTCAGGGGGTTTGGGTGTCTTAATATTACTTTTGTTGACCACAGTTGAAGCTTTAGCATGATCCTTCATTCTAACAGGGAAAGGTGGTTTCTCAATATAAGCAGTAGGAACAATAGGATCATTATAAGTGATAGTCTTTTCTTCAACTTTAACAGGTGAAACTACTTTTAAATCAATGGGAGGATTATATTTAAACCACTTATCCTTAGGGAGATCAACATGAGTAGCAAATGATTCACATAAAGAAGCTACTATCTCAGAGTCAAGTCCATATTTAGTGCTAAATTCACGGAAAACATCGGTATCCATAAAAGATTTAACACAATCAAACTTAGGTGTTATACCTGACTCCTTACCTTCGTCGAGGTCCCAATCTTCAGAGTTGCGTTTAATTCTTTCCAATAAATCTCATCTGAATTCAATAGTCTTCATCATAAAAGAGCCAGTACAAGAAGTATCGAGCATGGAGCGATTATTGAGAGAAAGCCGAGCATAAAAAATTTGAGTAATAATTTATCTTGAGATCTCATGATTGGGGCATGAATATAACATTGACTTAAGCCTCCCCCAAGCTTGAGCGATGCTTTCTCCTTCGCGAGGCCAAAAATTATATATATAATTACGATCACGATGAAAAAGATTCATAGGATAAAACTTCTGATGAAATTCCAATTTCAATCGGTTGTAGTTCCATGATACCATATCATCACATAGCCTAAACCATGTCAATGCCTATCCCTTCAAAGATAAAAGGAAGACCTTGTTCTTGATAACATCCTCGGGCATACCTGCAAGCTTAAATAATCCACAAACTTCATCCACATAGGTTAGGTGCAAATCTGGATGCAATGTTCCATCTCCTGTAAAAGGATTAGCTAGCAGTTTCTCTATCATACCCGAAGGAATTTCAAAATGAACATTTCAGTAGGTTCTGTAGGTTGAGGAGCAACTCTTTGCTCTACTGGTCAGGGCGAAGATACCCCGAACAAGCCACTCAAAGGATTACTTTCCATAGTAACAAGTGACAGTAAATTTCAGCACACTATATAAATCTTCCCTTACCAAATTCCACCTACCAAAGGCGCTTCACTCCCCGGCAACGGCGCCAGGAAAGAGTCTTGATGACCCACAGGTGTAGAAGATCTATCGTAGTACTTTCGATAAGTAAGAGTGTCGAACCCAACGAGGAGCAGAAGGAAATGACAAGCAGTTTTTAGTAAGGTATTCTCTTTGTGTGCCAGGGGTCAGCGAAGAGGCAGGACGCTATTGTCCCGGACTACTTGGACTAGTATACTAGGACTCGGGGGAAGAGACTTGTTTGTGATAGGACGAGAGATCAAGTACAGTGTTCGGTTCAAACTAGGCAACCTCTTCGTTATAAGACCAAGCACTGAAATTATCGGTAACAGATAGTTTTGTGATAAGGTAATTTGTAACGGGTAACAAGTAACAAAAGTAAATAAAGTGCAGCAAGGTGGCCCAATCCTTTTTGTATCAAAGGACAAGCCTGGACAAACTCTTATATAAAGGAAAACGCTCCCGAGGACACATGGGAATTATTGTCAAGCTAGTTTTCATCACGCTCATATGATTCGCGTTCGTTACTTTGATAATTTGATATGTGGGTGGACTGGTGCTTGGGTACTGCCCTTTCTTGGACAAGCATCCCACTTATGATTAACCGCTATTGCAAGCATCCGCAACTACAAAAGAAGTATTAAGGTAAACCTAATCATAGCATGAAACATATGGATCCAAATCAGCCCCTTACGAAGCAACGCATAAACTAGGGTTTAAGCTTCTGTCACTCTAGCAACCCATCATCTACTTATTACTTCCCAATGCCTTCCTCTAGGCCCAAACAATGGTGAAGTGTCATGTATTCGATGTTCACATAACACCACTAGAGGAAAGACAACATACATCTCATCAAAATATTGAACGAATATCAAATTCGCATGACTACTTATAGCAAGACTTCTCCCATGTCCTCAGGAACAACCGTAACTACTCACAAATCATATTCATGTTCATAATCAGAGGGGTATTAATATGCATAAAGGATCTTAACATATGATCTTCCACCAAATAAACCAACTAGCATCAACTACAAGGAGTAATCAACACTACTAGCAACCTACAGGTACCAATCTGAGGTTTTGAGACAAAGATTGGATACAAGAGATGAACTAGGGTTTGAGATGATATGGTGCTGGTGAAGATATTGATGAAGATTGACCCCCTCCCGATGAGAGGATTGTTGGTGATGACGATGACGATGATTTCCCCCTCCCGGAGGGATGTTTCCCACGCAGAACAGCTCCGCCGGAGCACTAGATTGGTTCCGCCAAGGTTCCGCCTTGTGGCGGCGGTGTTTCGTCCCGAAAGCTTGCTTATGATTTTTTCCAGGGTGAAAGACTTCATATAGCAGAAGATGGGCACCGGAGGCCTGCCAGGGGGCCCACGAGGCAGGGGCACGCCCAGGGCGGTAGGACGCGCCCCCCAC